>NW_028128626.1:0-54443 GCF_965231255.1 Vanellus vanellus | reverse complement strand
CCGCGGCGGACGTTGAGGGGCGTGGCCCGGATCTGCCCCTCAGCGCATGCGCGGTTGGGCGGACGCGAAGGAGAACGTTTCCGTTGTGCGGCGGTGGTCGGGAGCTGCGGCGTTCGGTACCGGGAGAGATGGGGGGACCGGGGACGAGGGGGGCGGGAGCGGGGTGGGGGTGGGGGTGGGGGTGGGGGTAGGGGTAGGGGTAGGGGTAGGGGTAGGGGTGGCGTGGCGTGGCGTGGCGTGGCGTGGCGTGGCGTGGCGTGGCGTGGCGTGGCGTCGGCAGCAGCTGCAGGAGTGGTGCGGAGGTCTCCGGGGCCAGTTGGGGGGGTTTGTAGGGTGGCAGGACCGGGTTGGGGGGCTCGGGGGGCGGTCTAGACTTGTTTGGAGGGGGCAGAGCCGAGTGGGGGGTCCCCGGGGAGAACAGGGCCGATTCAGGCTCCCCCGTCCCCCGCTGCCCCCCCTCACCCCCCGCTCGCTCCCCGCAGGTGGCGGCAGCCCCGGCCGCAGCGCAGGGTGCCCGGGGCCGGCCTGGCCGGGCGCTTGGCTCCGCTCTGGGCTCCGCTCTCAGCCCCCCCCGGCAGGTCAGCCCGGCCGTGCCCCCTTCGCCCGCCTCCAGCCCACGGCCGAGCCCCCCCAGGTACCCCCGAGATGGGTCGGGGGGTGTCAGCGCTGGGCCCCCTGAAGCGGGGGTGGGTGGTGGGCACGGGCATTGCTGGGAGCCCGTGGGCAGCCCTGGGACCCCCTTAAAGCCCACGGAGAGCCCCGGGGCCGCCTTTTCTCCCCCAGAGCCGACGGGGAGCCGTAGCTGTGGAGTCAGCTTAAGGAGTCTGCCCTAAGGAATGCCGCTTTTTGGAGCGTTGGGGGGGAGGCAGGGTTGTCGGTGTGGGGAGTGGAGATGTGTGGGAGGAGTCCCGTGTCTTTGGGGAGGTTTGGGGGTGTTGAGCAGATTTGGGGGAGTGGGGGAGGGGTCCCCTCCTTTGGAGCTCCCTGGTTCTTTTCTTCCAAACTGTGGGAGGCAGCGGGCGAAGGGGGAAGGCAATAGAGTGGGTTGCTGTATTTCAGTCCTTGGTTGAGAGTCAGCGACTCTGCTCCCTTGCTGCTCAGCAGACTATTGGCTCCGTGGGGCTGTTTCTTCAGGCAGGCTACGACGGAAGAGTTGTTAGCAGTGACATCTCCTGGGAACGTACTGACGTTGGATAGACCTGGCACCACGCAGCAGCTCAGAGCCCCACAGCGTATGCTTCCACACTCAGTTCCGTCCCCTACCTGGGAACCCGCTCTTTCTCGGTCCCTGCTGGCAGCTCCTGTGGAGGCTCTTGGCCGAGGATTGGCCCCGGTTTCCCCACTGCCCCACCAGCAGCCATGGGAGAGCGGGGTTGTCCTGAGTGTGTGAGCACCACTGGCTCTGTTGCTGCACTGGGCCAGGGCTCCAGGAAGTGGTAGAGGGAGCTCTGGGAAGAGGAGCTGCTCCTCAACAGGCTGCTGCAGTCCTCCGAGTTGGCCAGCGAGCACAGGCTGCAGGGGCTCTTGCGGTGGCCCTTGAGGGGCCCAGGAGCCCGGGGGGTTCCCTGGACCAGAAGGAGCTGTCCCCACTGATAGGACCTATAGGCGGCAGAGGAGGGCAGGGGGACGTGGGGGCTTGGGGGGGACAGGGGGTAGAGAGAGGCATCACTGCTCAGATGGTATATGGTTGGCAGGGAGCCCAGTGGGTCCTGCGGGGCCCGTTGCTGCCTCCTCGGTTGCCCTGCAGAGGAGGAGAGAGAAGAGACCTGCTGCACCCCGTCTCCTCCGTCGGGGCTCGCGGGCAGCACCCCCTCCTCAGCAGGCGGGCAGGGCTGCCCAGCACAGGCAGGAAGGGCACAGGAACTGGGGGTCTCCCCCACACTCCCTGCTTCTCCTGCGTCGACTTGAGCTCTGATCCTTCATCCACTAGCCGGGAAGCTGCTGAGGGAGGGGAAGGAGTGAGCAGCCAGCAGCCCCCGGCTCAGGGCTGCCGTGGGGTGTGGGCTGTTTGCATGGTGCTCGGTGCCAGGGCCACTCACCGCTCTGCTCCTGCGGGCAGGCTCTCGCGTCCGTCATCCCTTGCTTTGGCTTCTTCCAGTCCCTCTGCAGGACCCCGGGAGCTGGGTGAGTTGGGAGCAGCTCCCAGCCCCGCGCCGCATCCCCCCACCCCTCCCCACGCTGTGGCACAGTGCGGTGCAGCAGTCGCCTACCTGGAGCCGCTTGGTCCGTAGCACAGAAGAGACCGCGCTGAGCCCCATCAAAAGCATCACGAGCGGAGCCAGGTGAGCCGCGGGGGGGACATTGGCGTCCCTCCTGGCAGCAGCTTCGGTGCAGCCGCGCAACCCTGCGGTGCCCCCCATGGGAAATGTTAAAGAAATAAAATGTTGGTCTCTATCCCTGGTGCTGTGGTTCCTCCTCCCATCCCGCGGCTGGGGCTGTGCCCCCCTCAGTGCCCGACCCAGTGGGACAGGCTGGCACTGCTGGCACCCACCAACCTGGGGGGGTGGGGGTGTCGGGGGAGCTGGGTGGGCTGGAGAAAGGGAGGAAGCACCTCTTGAAACCAGCTCGGCCCTCTCCAGCCACAAAACCCTCCCCAGAGGCACCAGAGGGGACCCCCAGATCCTTGAAGGGCTGCCCCAGACTCCCTCTGGCCTGCAAGAGTCCCCCCCAGGACCCCATAAGGGCCACCCAGGACTCCTTACAGACACCCCAGTGGCGTCCCAAATCTGGGTTCTTTACCTGCTGGGCAAGCCAGTAACACACTGTGTGGGAGCAGCCAGCCAAGCCGGTTTCAGAGCACAAGAGGTGAGAGGCAGGGAGCTGCCATCCCACTCAGCTCCATCCCCGCCGTGCCTTGGCTGTGCAGAGAGAACTTGGGGGGAGCTGCAAAACAGCTCAGCCCGGGCTTATCTCCAGATGGCACAGAACAACCAAAACCAAATGGCCCTTAACAAACAAAATGCCCCGAGTCCCATCCCACCACTCTGCCCGTGACGTTGAGCGCCGGACATCACAAATTGGCAACAGAGACTTCGCTATCGCCCCACCAGAGGGAAATATCCCAGACAGTGTAATCCACTCGGGCATAATCCTGCACCCTCACCGAGTCAGGAAATATAAACCGCAGGGTCTGGGGAGACAAATGGGGAATCCTCCAAGGATACAGCTGGCCCCTAGGAGATCCGCCCCCCCATCCAGGACGCTGTACAGGGTAACTTCCCCGGGATGGAGCGACCTCACCTGAGAGAGAGAGGGTAAGTGACTAAGAAACATCCGTACGGTATAGGGCATGCGATTGAGTTTGTGACTGGTGCGCTCTTTTAAAGTATTAATATCTAGCGCCCTTGTGGTTTGTGTTGCTACTTGTCGGGGGCATTTGTAGCTCGCAATAGTGGATCCCGCTAATTGCTTTTAAACCGCAATAGTGTAATCGCCATCGCACACACAGAACTTGCAATAGTGACATATTGGGCCCGTGAGTGAAGTCCAAAGAAATTGTTAATTTGAACCTCTCAGTGAAGCCCTTTTTCCCGTTTCGTCACACTCCCCGAGCCACTGGGTAAAGGAACACGCAAAAAACCACCACCACCCCAAAAAAACCCCACACCACATCCCCCACTCCCCACCAACCCCTTCTCCCCCCATCACAGCCATGGGGCAAACTCCCACCACCACCACCCCCCCACTCTCAGCTCGGCTATGACCCCCCCCCCCGCCCGAGTCACTGGAAAGAGAGCAACAGAGAGCGAGCTCAGGCTCTTGTGAGCTGGAGAGATTTCTCTTTGTTTTTTTATGTTGTTGTCGTTGGGTGGGTTTTGGTTGGTTTTTTTCACAGAACACTGCAGTGTGGTGTCACAGCCCCCAGGGCCAGCGCTGGCACTGCCACCTCACCCCCTGGCTCTCGTCCCTCCTCTTGCCCGATGGCTTTCACCACTTTCCTTGCTTGGTTTGGTTAGTTTTTTTTTTTCCTTTCTACCTTTCTTTTTTTTATATTTGGGGGGTTTCTTTCTTTTTCCCTTTCTTCTTCTTTCCCCCCTTTTCCTCCCCCCCCCTTTTTTTTCTTTTGTTTTTTTTTTCTTTTTCTCTTTTTAAACATCTCTCAAGCTTTCTCCGAAGGAACAGCCCCTGGCTCTCAGCCAGCAGAAGGAGACTATGGAAGAGCTCTGGCACCCGTGGGATTGCTTTCCTTCTCCCGCCTCGCACTCAGTAGAGAGCATGTTTTCCAACTCTTTTTTTTTTTTTTTTTATTAAGAAAATAAACAAAAATAATGCTCCAGCTATCAGTTTTACAAGGCATAGAAAATCTCTAAAAGGGAAACAGAAGCGCAATGTGCTGAGGTATGAAAACCTGAGGTAGTTTTTGTGTGTGGATGTGTGTGTGTCATTTGGGGTTGGGTGTTGTGTGTGTGTTACTTTTGAAATTAAAAAAATAATAATAATTTTGCTAGTGTGTTTTTTTTTTCCCCCAAGCCCTGGGCTGACAACCTGTTGGAAATCTGGCTCTTCCCCCCTTCTCTCTTTGCAACCGGGATCTTTCCCTAAAGCATTTATATCCAAGCAGGGCCTTTCCTTTAACCTCTAGAAAAGCCGGCTTGTGCTAAAAAACGAACATCCCCCTCCCACCCCCACCCCCTCTGAAATGAAATAAATAAATAAATAAATAAATAAACAAAATCCTTAAAAAACTTAAAAATCGCCGTTAGTTTTGTTATCATTAAATTAATTCTAAAACCTGATGAGCCGCTGCGCTGTGCGCCGCAGCCCAACCTCCCCCCCTCAACGCTGGGTGAGCTCCTCTGGCCATGCCTGGGTTGAAAAACGGGTGGCTTTTAGGAAATAAAAAATAAAACAATTAAAAAAAAAAGAATAATAAAAACTCTCTCTCTGCCTGTGTTAGTCCAACTAAAGGGACAGCGTCGGGAGGCGAGGGAGGAGGAAGGGGGAGGCTGTGGGATGGAGAGAGCCCTCCCCGTACCCCTCGGCTGTGCATCCTCGCAGCGCCGCGGGGAATGGGGGGCTGTGTGTTTGGGGGGGTCTTTGGTTTGCTCCCCTGAGCACCCTGGGGGTGGAGGAGGAGGATTTGGGAGGGGGGGATGTCTGGCGGTGGGGTTACATTCATCGGGCGGTGCTGGGCGGCACGGCGGGAGCCTCCCTTGCTGTGCTGCGAGGCCGGGGCTCCCGGAGCGTGTTTCTGCTCCTGCTGCTTCACCTGCTGGACCATTTCCCTCATCTCGCGCTGTGCAGTCCTGGGGAGGAGAGGGGAAAAGCAAGAGGTGGGGGCAAGAGAAGGGCACCGCTTCTCCCCCCACCACCCACCCCCGAGCATCTCACCGCTCCCAACTTTTCACTCTGGACAAGCCGTAATTAATTCTGGGGGTGTTATTGGGGTGGGTTTTTGTTTTTTGTTTTTTGTTTTTTTTTAACTTGTGCTTCCTCCATCGCTCCTTGAGAGCACCTGAATTTTTTTAGGGGGCTGCGATCCTGCTTGAGTGGACAGGAGCCAATGTTATGGTAGATGCACCCAGGTGGGATGTGGGTGGCGTTGATGGCACCAGGGAGTCCATTCATACCCTGGATGCTGCTCTGCACGGCATCCAAAACACCCATTTTTAGCTCAATGGAGCCAATCTTCAATTTCAGCGCTCGCACAGACGGGGGGAGCTACTGAAACACCTTCAGTGCCTCTTGGGGGCACAGGGACCTCCCAAAAGAAGAGCGGCAGGTCGCTCGGGTGGTGCTGGGCTCAGCCACCCCACGCCTTTCTTCGGTGGACGAAAGCAGCCGGGGAATATCAGGTAAAGCCACGGCCAAACGGTACCTGACTGGCAAAGAACTGCCCAATGATTTTAATAATGACCTCCTCGTTCTCGTCTGGCGTTTGGTCTCGTGGCACATGGACTTCCGCACTGGTTAAGTTTTGCTCCATTCACCTGGAGTGAACCACAAGAGGGTTTGGTTGTGGAAGAGCCAAAATCCTCTGCTGATAATGTCACCACGGCACCAGGCACCCTGTGTGTCTCCCCCTTCCTTGGGACCAACGAGAACCACCACCAGGACATGGGGGCTGAGGGTCAAGACATTGCTGAAAGCACTGAGCACCCGGGATTTGTCCCCCTGGGGTGGGCGGGGGTGATGGGTGATGGGCAACTCTGCGTCCCCGGGGCAAAGAGTCGGGGGGCACCCATGCACACACACACACACACACACACCCCTACTGTCTTGCCACCTTTGCCTATCACGCGGCTGGTGGCAAAGGAAGGCACCTTGATCACAGTATCACAGTATCACAGTATCACAGTATCACAGTATGCTAGGGATTGGAAGGGACCTCAAAAGATCATCTAGTCCAATCCCCCTGTCGGAGCAGGAACACCTAGATGAGGTTGCACAGGAAGGCGTCCAGGCGAGTTTTGAATGTCTCCAGAGAAGGAGACTCCACAAACTCCCTGGGCAGCCTGTTCCAGTGGTCTGTCACCCTCACTGAGAAGAAGCTTCTTGATGTGGGCTTCTTGATGTGGGCTTCAAGCTTCACTTCTTCTGGGTTAAAAAAGTTATCCTCTTTCAGCTTCCCAAATATTCACCCCTGGGCCTGGGGAGGAGACGGACGGGAAGGAAAACCATCAGGCAGCGCCCGCTGTGCCCCTCCATCCCCAAAGCTGACAATGACCCCAATGATCCCACGTCCAGCAGCATCAAAACCACGGTACCCAGCAAAGAGCTGCCCTGACGCTGAGGGAGGCCAAGCCAGGCTGGCAGCACAGTGGTGACCACAGGGACGCTCTCATCTTCTCCCTTAGTGCCCCCCCCACCCCCACAGCCCCCACCCAGCACACCCTGAACTGAGCCTCAGGCGGCCCCGTGATGATGACCATCCGCTCGCTGCCATCGGGACCTTCTGCTGGTGCGCTATGGGGAAGGATGGGGGAGAAGGAGATTGAGCGTGGCCCCCACTTCGGCAAGACCTTCCCTCGGTGGCATTCCGCCCCTCAACGCAGGGCAACCCCCCCATGCAGGAGCATCCCCTTCCACCCGAGCCGGGCTGATAACCGGGGTGCTGCAGGCCTGGCCTTCTACTAATGACAGGCTGGAGAGGTGGGCCCATGCCAACCTCATGAAGTTCAATGAGGCCCAGTGCAAGGTCCTGCACATGGGTCAGGGCAATCCCAAGCACAAATCCAGGCTGGGCGGAGAATGGATGGAGAGCAGCCCTGGGGAGAAGGACCTGGGGGTGCTGACTGATGATAAGCTCAACATGAGCCAGCAATGCTGGAGCTCTATGGTGGGAGAGATAACGAGGGTCAGTGACAGCCCCAGTGTGCCAGACCCTTCCCCACCACCCCCAGCCCGACGCAGAGCAGTGTGAAACCAGCGTGATCCTGGCAGGGACACGGGGACAACCCTTCAGGCCCTGAAACCCCGCCTCACAGAGCACGGGGGCACCCGAGGGTGCATTGGGGTGAGCTGCGGCCCCGACCCAGCACGACGGGGCTGGGAGGTGGACAGGGGCACCCAGGTACCCCCAGTTCCTCCCCGATGCCATGTTTCTGCCTGTGTCCTGCCTTTGTAGGGGAAAACCGGCCCCAACGGCCTTTCAGAGCAGCCAAAATCCCGCAAAGCTGAAACCGTGCTGTGACCACCATCGGTCCCCTGCGCAGAAAGTAGGGGATTGGCGAGAACCGAGCACCATGTCTGGTTTGGCTCTGATTTCCATCACCGTTTCACTTTTCCAGGTCCAAGAGAAGAGAAAGCCAAGGCTGAGGAAGATGTTCCCCAAGACCTGGGCTGGGGACAGGGGGGAAAGCAGCAAGTGGTGCGTGCCAGCACTCCAACCCAAGTCAACCCAACCCAAAGCCTCGTCAACTCTTCCATGTCTCAAATCCATCAGAAACTTCCCCTGGCAGTAGACACAACTCTCTCCTGCTCTGCATTCCAGCAAGTGCAACCAGATGCTACCTGCAAACCACCATTTCTCAGGTGGAAGAGGAGCAGACCCAGCTCCCCTGCCCAGGCTGGACGCCGCTCTCGCTCCCAGCCCTCTAGTTAAACCCGCTGTGCCGAGGTTGTGCTCCCTCTCACATTGAGCCCACGCTCCCCGTGTCCACCCTCTGCTTCTGGCCATGGGCTGCTCCATGGCTCCTACACCAACATGTCCTCTCCTGCCCAGCCAGTCCTCAACGCCAGCTTGGACACTGCACCTCCTCACTTCCCTCCCTTCACCAGGAGCCTCATTCCTTCTCCTCCATCCTTGCCAGGTCTCTACAGCTCCACAGTTGAAGCTACAGCCACCGGCCCCAGGTCCTGCTGCGGATGCAGTCAGAAATGACCACTCCATGTCATGAAACATAAAGTACTTGGGTGGAAGGAGCAGAGGCCTCACCAGGGTGGCTTCAAAAAGGTCCCACAAAGTTTTGGGCTGAAGGGGGTCCCACCAAACGCTGCCCTTTGGGACACCTGCCCAGCTCTTCTCCAGCACACCAACAAACGCTCAACCAGACGCTTCCCCAAGGCTGCGCTTGCTCGGGTGGTCGCCGCAGGCAGAACATCCTCCCGCACAGCCAGACCAACCGACCCTTCTCAGTGCCCTCCGGGGCCACCGCGCACATCACACTCACGCCCCTCCGCACCACCAGCCTGGCACTCACCCTTCTCCTCCGACCGCTCTGCTGCTGGCGTTGCCAGGAGAAGAAAACAGCACAAGTAAATGAACCCGCGCGAAAAGAGAAGTTAAAGAGGACCGGCCAGTAAGGATAAAACAATATCCCGTATCTTATGAGGGGAGGAAAGGTCTAAAACCAGCAATCGATTCATTGTTGAAGGATGGATTGTTGGAACCCTGGATGTCACCTTATGATAGTCCAATTCTACCCGTCAGGATGGCTGAGGGGAGATAGAGATTAGTCGCAGACCTACGAGAAGTCAATAAACGAGTACAGACTCGGCAGCCTGTGGTTTCGAACCCATATACCCTCCTGAGTATGGGCACAAGTTAGAACACAGGAAGTTCCGTTCAAATACACGGAAACAGTTCTTTACGGTGAGGGTGTCAGAGCACTGGCACAGGCTGCCCAGGGAGGTTGTGGAGTCCCCTTCCCTGGAGATTTTCAAGACCCGCCTGGATGCAGTCCTGAGTAATGTGCTCTGGGCAATCCTGCTCTAGCAGGAGAGTTGGACTAGATGATCTCTAGAGGTCCCTTCCAACTCTGATAATTCTATGATTCTGTGATTCTGTGAGTAAAATATCGCATAATCATAAATGGTTTAGTGTAATAGACCTTAAAGATGCCTTTTGGGCCTGTCCATTAGCAGAGGAGAGTCGAAACTTATTTGCCTTTGAATGGGAAGATCCGGACACCGGGAGGAAGCAGTAACTCCGCTGGACCTCCCTGCCTCAAGGGTTCACAGAATCCCCAAATCTATTTGGACAGACGCTAGAGAAAATTTTAGGGGAGTTCCAGGCAGAACCCGGAGTACGAATCTTGCAATATGTAAATGATCTGTTGGTATCGGGAGAGAAAGAGCAGAAAGTCAGAAAGAGACATCGATACGTTTGCTGAATTTTTTAGGAGAACAAGGATTAAGAGTGTCAAAGGCAAAACTGCAGTTTGTACAAACGGAAGTAAGGTATTTAGAGCATTTAATTAGTGGAGGAAAGAGAGAAATCAATCCAGAACGAATTTCTGGGATTACAGCTTTAAGTGTCCCAAGAACAAAAAGAGAAATAAGGAAGATTTTAGGGTTACTAGGGTACTGTAGACTATGGGTTGAGGGATACACTCAATTAGTAAAATTTCTGTATGACAAACTAGTAAAAGAAGGTCCAATACAGTGGACAGAAGACAAACAGGAGCCATTACAAAAACTGAAGCAGAAGCTAATAATAGCCCTGGGTTTAGCCCTCCCCTCCCTAGAAAAAAAAAAGAAACCAAAACCATTTCACCTTCTTGTGAACATGGAAGAAGGGATAGCGCATGGAGTCCTAATGGAGGGACGGGGCGGACAAAGGAAACCAGTGGCATACCTATCCAAATTAATGGACCCAGTACGTGGGGGTGGCCCACATGCATGCAGGCAGTGGCGGGGACCGAGGCAGTCCCAGGCGACCGAGCTACCAGCACCTGAAACACCCCATCTCTTCAGCGATGGAGCAAACCTGGGAGGAGAGGGAGGAAGTGACCTGGGGTGGGTCCCTGGTTTGGGAGGAGAGACAAGGGAGGAGAAAGGGAGGAGACAAGGAAGATGAGGGGGATGTTCAAGCAGGGAAAATGGAGACAAGGGGGGACCAATTCCCCGTTAACTACCCCTGAAATCCGGCTCTTCCTTCTGGGACTGAGAGCCCTGTTGGCTTCTCACTCTTTGCTGTGGTCAGCAATTTCTCTGGTCACGCTCAGGAGTTTCACACCGTCTGTTCAATTAGCTACGGCTTACGCTGGGCCCTAATCTCCAGCTGTGTGCCTTAATGCATACCCCCAAAGTTGTCTGCAGGTCACATCACTCTTTCCTATCCTCGATGTGCCAGTCTTCTCCACCCCATGGTGGCTCTGAGCACCCTCCTCTCTGACCAGGCACCGTTTCAGCCCTTCGGAGTCACTCTTTCCCTTCGTGCCCTGCTGTCTGCCTGCAGCCTCGTCGGCAGGCGCCGGGCACGCAAGTCCTTGCCTTGCACCGGAGACTGAATTGGACTCAAGCACGCTCAGCTGTGAAAATCAGGAACTTTATTTCTACAACCGAGTCAACATCAGCCCTTCTGCACTCAGAGAAGTGCGGGCAGGACAGAGCAGGCCTTGGCACTGAGGCTGCCTTTGGCTCAGCAGGCATTGCCCCGGAAGGAAATGGTCGTGGAACAGGGCGGCCTGCTCTGGAGCCTCTTCGTCACGCTGCTCAAGCCTTTTTCCCCCACAGGACCTGCAGCAGCTCCTGCAGCCGACTAAAGAATTCCACCAGCTTCTGGAGTGGAAATGGGCAGGAGCTAATCGTGCCCGGTGGTGTTGGTGTTGGCCTTGGCCTCTGATAAGGGGTTGAGGTGGTGAGAAAATGACTCCAAGCCCGTGCTGTTGGAGTACCCCTTACTGCTGGGCGCAGTCCCATCTGGACCAGGATCCAGTTGTAGAAGTGCTGGGTGGAGGTGTAGACTCCGGGCCGTTTGGCTCTGGCACAGCCTCTCCCCCAGCTGGTCACCCCAACAAGCCAGAAGTAGTCTGCGTTGTTGTCTTTGCACACCAGAGGACCACCGCTGTCACCCTGCAGGGGAGGAGAGAGGGTTGAGGTGGTGTTGGGTGGCCGCTGTCAGCGCTCTGGTCGGCTCCTTCTCTCTCCCAGCACCTGCCAGAGCTCTGCTCACTGCACACAACGGCTCTGCTCCGGTGCTGGAGCCTACAGAGCCTCATCTGGGAGGGGGTGGAGGGCCTGTAAGGTTGGGCGCTCTCTCATCTCTGCACAGTGCTCTCGGCTGTGTGGAAGGGGGATGCTTTGGGATCTGGACCTATGGGCTGCCGGGAGTACAGGATGGGCTTTCTGGGCAGCGTCCCCGGGCTCTGGGACAAGGTGGGCACTGGGCAAGGACCTGCAGCTGGGGAAGGGGAGGTGAGCCCCAGCAGCAGTGGAGACCCAGCGGTGGCAGGGTGACTTGCCAGGCCAAGCACGCGCTGGGCGATGTTTGGGCGTTGCGAGAGGGCTGCCGGTGCTGCCAGGGCTTGACTTGCAGCACGTCCTACCTGGCAGGTGTCGATGCCACCCTGCGGATAGCCAGCACACAGGTTGTGGCTGTGGATGGCCCCTCTGTACCACCCGCTGCTGTTGCAGAGGTTGACATCAATGAGCTGGACCTTGGCCTCCTGCAGGACATCCGTTGACCCTGCAGCTGTGAGCACAGAAAGCAATGAAGCCCCAGCAGCTCCCCCCCTGCCTGGGTGAACCCCTTCCCTAGGGCTTGGCTTTGCGTCCTGAAGGCACTGTGCCCGTGTTTCCCCTCTGTCTGGCTTTGGGCGGTGGGTCAGCCCATTCTCCCTGGAGGCATATGTCCCCGCAGCCTCACTCCGGCTTTCGCCTCTGCTCTCGGGAAGCCCAACCCCTCTCCCCAGTGTGCCGAGCTTGCACTCAGGACACCAGCACTTTTGGGGAACTCACATCTTGCAGTGGTGGCGCCCCAACCGCTGACGTAGCAGGTGTGCAGCTCTGACACTCTAAGTGAGGCGTCGGGCACACAGGCAAGCTGGGTGTAGTAGTTGCACTGGACGGGCTGGTCCAGCTCCAGCAGGGCGATGTCATTCCTCTGCGTGATATTCCTGTAGTGCTCGTGAACCAGCAGCCGCTTAATATGGCGCACTTGGGTCCCAGGGCCCAGCCGAGTCAACTGGGTGGCCCCAATCACCACGCGCCACATGCTGATGTGCCTGGAAGGCAGATGGAGAGGGGGGTCAGAGGGAGCGGAGCCACGCGCTGCAGCAGCCCCGCCGTTCCCTGCCTTCTGCTTCCCAAGGCAGAGAGGAGAGCAGTGCCACGCAGGCTGCCACTGCCCTGGCATGCCTTAGGCACGAGCCATATGGCGCTGGAGGCTGCTAGGAAGCAGTGGCCCGAGCCCAGCCTTCTCCTGAGCAGTCTCTGGGCTGGGCTCGGCAGTGCCCAGGCACTGGGCGTACTGGCAGGAACTGGGATGGGAGTAGCAGGTGGTTCTGCGCGCAGGGCACCCGCGAGGGTGGTGGGGACACCCCCCTTCCCTGGCCCTCCTTACCTGGCCTCGATGAAGCAGTGTGCCGCCGTGAGGACCCACTGTGGGCTGATGAGGGACCCTCCGCAGATGTGCCCCGTGCCTGCTTCCCAGGGGTCCTGGATGCTGACGATCCAGGGCCAGGCTCCTGGACGGGCATCGGTGCCACCCACCACGCGCGACATGCCGTACTGGTAAGCCATGGGCCGGAGCCCGCAGGTCCCTCTGTAACCAGAAACTCATGACTGTCCTGCTCCACGGCGTGCTGCGGTTCAGGCTGAAGGTCAGCCCTCTTCCCTCCCCACAAGGCGCTGCACGGACAGCAGGGCCAGGGAACCCCCTGGGGCGGGCGGGCGGGCGCCCCTGTTTCTGCCTGAGCCCCGCAGAGGAGCTGTGCCAGCAGCCGGGGTGCTGGCCAGGATCTGAGGCTCCCAGGCGGGGTTGGGGAAGCTGTGGCCACGGGGGACAAGCGGGCTCCCTCCAGTGAACCCCGTCAGGGTTGCCCAAGCTCCCCCCCAGAGCCTGGGGCCACTTACCCACAGCTGTCCCACGCGCCTTGCACAGGCCAGCACAGGGCCAGCAGGACGACGATGAGGAGCAGTTTCATTGCTGCCAGTGGCGGCACGTGGCACCTGCAAGAAGCGAACCGAGGGCCTGTCGCCACCAGTGCCGCAGCCGACGTAGTGCCCGCAGTGCTCACGCTGCCCACGGTGCTCTTGTTCCCGGGGCTGATGTCACAGAGTCGCTGGTTCCGGGCACCGGGCCCGGTGGCCTCTTGGCAGAAGGGGGGGCACCATGGGAGGTTCCCGGCAGGAGGGGAGGCAGAAGCCGGCATGGGACACCCCCGACAGACCCCCGCTGAACGCTCTGCCTGCGGGACGAGGCTGTGCAGGCCCCGCGGCAGGCAGCAGCGCCTGGCTGCGAGCGCTGCCTGCTGACAGAAAAAGCCCTGTGTGGCATCGCGGCCTCTTGGGGAAGTTCACTGCCACCCCGCTCTCTGCAGCCCTGTGCCACCAGGGCCTTCCCAAAACACATACACCAGAGAACAGAACTGCTACAGGCAGCATGCACGGTTTTGGGTGTTGAGGGGCCCATCTGGCTACAGCCGCAGCAGGCAAGCGGTGATGTGCGTGTGGGACGAGTCCAGCACACCCACATGCTGCACTCCGTACCTATGCGCACACCTGGGCACACACACAGAATCACAGAATGGTTTAGGTTGGAAGGGACCTTGAACACCATCAAGTTCCAACCCCCCTGCCCTGGGCAGGGACACCTCCCACCAGCCCAGGTTGCCCAGAGCCCCGTCCAACCTGGCCTTGAACACTTCCCGGGATGGGGCAGCCACAGCTTCTCTGGACAACCTGCGCCGGGGTCCAACAGCCTCACAGTCAAGAATTTCTTCCTAAGATCTATTCTAAACCTCCCCTCTTCCAGTTTGAAGCCCTTCCCCCTCATCCTGTCACTACACGCCCTTGTAAAAAGTCCCTCCCCAGCTCTCCTGTCGGCCCTTCAGGGACTGGGAAATGCCGGCACGTCAGTTGGTGTGCTGCACTCTGTGTGTGCACGCATCGTGTGTGCCCTGTGTGTGGGTGCACTCGGTGTCTGGGTGCACTCCGTGTCCCGGTACCCACACGGTGGGTGCACACTGTTTACGTGCAGTGTGGTGTAGATGAGCCTGTGAGCGTGCGCACTGCAGGTATGCGTTCACTGGGTCGAGCGCGTGCCGTGTGTGTGGGCATTTTGTGCGTATGCTGGCAGGCTGTGTGTGCCAGCACTGTGTGTGTGCGTGCGTGCTGCATGTGCATGCCTTCCACGCTCTGTGCATGACGTGCACGAGCACTGTGTGCATTACGTGGGGTGTTCCATGTGTGGTGGGGGCGTGTGTGGGGTGTTAGTGTGTGTTGGTCTGTAGTCAGTGTGTGTGTTCCTATGCAGTCGGGGTGTGTGTCAGTGTGTGTCGCTGTTGTGATAAGTAATTTAGCAAAAGAATTTTGCTTCAGCTAAAATAGATGTGTGCTCGCTATGGCTTCAGCTAAGATGGGTCTGTGCTCGCTGTGCGTTTGGGAAAGGGATAGTGTTAGACAGGATATCAGACGAGAGCAACAGTTGGAAGGACAGAAACTTGCAGGGCAAAGGGTGGTGTCGTTAGCTAAGATAACCACAGGAGTGTAAAGAATGAAGAAGCCACAAGAAGGACATGGTGGTAAAGACTTCGAGCCTGCCGCCAATGACTGTCAGGAAGACCCCTGAGGCAGCACAGCGCCTGCGCCGCTGGAAGGGAGGGGGCATGTTCGGGGGTGGGCTGCATTCCAAGAACTCATTGATTATGTATTTGGGGGTGGGTCGTGTTCCAAAAACTCATTGATTTTGTAAATTATGTTCCAAGAAAAAACATGAATAAATATAAGGAATACAAAATAAAAACAAGTGTTTGTGAAGGAAAAAATGAGCCACAGGAGGAGAAATCCCCCGTGTAACTCCCAGCGCTGGAATAAATATTCTTTGCTCCACTGAATTTGCCCCAGACTAAAATTCAGTACAGTGAGCGCGTTTCTCACAATCTGGGGGCTCGTCCAGGATAACTGAAGCCCACGTTCGGAGCCTTGGACGGGTGAGTAGACCAGGACAGCGCGCCACTGCTGATTTCAGCAATCCTCCTGTTCTCCCCGCCCACAGTGACGGACCAGTGGCAACAACCCGGTGAAGGGGCTCGTGGACACAAGGGGGGTCCCAGGGATAACCGCGGCAGCCGATAATACTTGTGCACGAGACCCGGGTAAGATAATTGACTGTTAAGTATTGCTCGGGCGGCTGGGTGACGGGGGATTGAGAGTGGTGTGAGTGAGACGCGGACTAGATCTGCGAAGCGAGTGCGGAGTCTTTCTAACCGCGGTTCCGTATCTCCGCGAGGAGACTGGCCGGTGAAGAGACGAAGCGAAAGGCTGGAGTTGAGAGATCCCCCGGGGGAAAAAAATGGGACAAGGGAAAAGTAAAAAGGAATTTAAGGGAAATTCCAGGAATACCTCCAGACAGTCCATTAGGGAGGATGTTGTTACAATGGGGGCAGGAAGGAGAGTCCTGCACCTGGGGTAAGGATAAAGGAAAGAAGATTATATATTGTATGTTTAAATGGACCAAAGAGCCCATAAGGCCAGACAGGCTGTATTGGCCAAAGTATGATTCTATAGAGGGACAGCTGTGTCAAGCACTAAATGTATACGTTAACTCCAAAGAATCATTTGATCCAGAAGAGAGCAAATATGCAGCGTGTTGGAAAGGAGCTGCAGGGGTTTTAAATGGGAGATACAAAAGGAGAAGGAGGAAGACCAGAGACCGGCCTGGGATCCTCTCGAATACTTACCTCCCCCATATAACCCGGACCCTCCAGAAGGCACGAGAGAGCCTCAGGTCCCCGTTAGAAGGGAATGCCAGAGGAGACAGAGGCGGGAAGTGGGGAGGTCCATAGTGGAAGAAAAAGAGGAGATGACGGAACCAATCGGGCTGCATCCTTTACGGGAGGTCCCGATGCCAGGAGTTCAAAATGGGGCAGGATTTGTGAATGTGCCCCTAACCAGTACGGAAGTCAGGAACTTTAAAAAAGAAATTGTTGGAAGATCCCCTAGGTTTGTCAAAACAATTAGACCAATTTTTAGGTCCAAATGTATACACTTGGGAAGAAATGCAATCCATCATGGGAACTTTGTTCTCCCCTGAGGAAAGACAAATGATCCGTGTAGCAGGGATGAGAATATGGGAAAGGGAAAACGTTCATGAGGTGGTGCGGGAACCAAAAGTTACCCCTACAAAGACCTGATTGGAATCAAAATGACCCTGCAAGGAGAAGAAACATGTCTGATTATCAGACATTAATTCTAAGGGGAATTAAAGAGGCAGCCCCGAGGGGGTCAAATGTGAGCAAAGCCATTGGCAGTAAACAAGGGAAAGAGGAATCGCTGATGGAACGGTTGAAGAGGCTCTGAAGGAATATTCAGCAGTTTTCTGGGACTGACCCAGAGACTATGGCTGGCCAGGAATTATTAAAAGTAAATTTTGTCACCCATGCCTGGCCAGGTATTAGGAAAAAAAAAAAATGGAAAAGATGGAAGACTGGCATGAGAGAGGAATCAATGAGCTGTTACGAGAAGCACAAAGAGTATATGTGAGGCGCGATGAGGAGAAGCAGAGGGCAAAAGCAAAACTAATGGTGGCGACTGTAAAAGAAATAACAAAGACTAAAAATAAAGCGCCCCAGAATCTGGGGCCAGGGATGAGAGCACACAAGATACAGGGAGCCCATCTGCTGCCGCTCAAAAAGCCCATGTGAATGAAATCAGGAGCCCCAGAGGGCGGAAAGTGTTACCATTGTGGGCAGGGAGAACATTTTAAGAGAGAGTGTCCCAGGCAAAAGAGAGATCAACGAGTGTTTAAAATCTGTCAACAGGAAGAATACGCTCCCGAGTAAGGGTGTCAAGGGCTCTGCCTGCTGGGGGAAGAAAGAATTAGTGAGCCCTTGATAAATTTAAAATCAGGCCCCCAGGAGGAAATTTACGCCTTTTTAGTAGACTCAGGAGCTGAGAAGTCTTGTATTATGAAATTGCCTTTGAATGGGAAAATCCAGACACCGGGAAGAAGCAGCAACTCCGCTGGATCTCCCTGCCTCAAGGATTCACAAAATCCCCAAATATATTTGAACAGATGCTAGAGAAAATTTTAGGGGAGTTCCAGGCAGAACCCGCAGTAAGAATCTTGCAATATGCAAATTGTTATAGTTGAAATTAGGACCAATTGAATCAAAACCAGATTCACTAAATATTTATCAAGGTAGGAAAGCAAAAGCAGCGCTGGGCAGCCGGGGAGTCGCAGCTCCACCTAGGCTCGCGAATTTACCCTTGTTAGAGTCCCCTTTTTATAACCCTTTTAATTCCGGGTTTTTGCAGTCTTCTCTGGTTTCTTCTTGGGTTCGGTTCTTTGTTGCTAGGAGGGGGTCACTATTCTTCCCCTTCGTGGTAAGGCGCGACCTTCCCCCTTCATAGAGCCCGTTCCCTGCTTGCACAGCATACATCAAACAAGACAACTTGGTTTACTTAGCCAGATATTGCGGTTATATAGAGCTTTAGTTACACCAGTTTCCAAAAACTGCATCTTATACAGAGCTAGTATATCAGTTTGGCTAACAGTTACACAGGCTGAATCTGGTTTATACTGTTAGCTTTTAAAGTTTATATAAAAGTACAGCTTGTGTTTGATTATAACAATACATAAGCCATAAAATCATAACATTGCGATTAAGCTTTTCTTATTATGTATGCAGTTTTAATGTTTAACCTTAGCTAGAGATAACCTATGTCCAGATGGTCCTTGAGCCACTGGTTGGATCAGCAAATGATCTTCTGTTACTTATTACAATCCCCCTTTTTCTTTTATTTACAAGAAATTTGCTGATCAAACCTGGACAGTACTTCACAAGCCGCATCTAACTCAGAGTTTTCATCTGGCGTAATCTTCATTTCTAGTTCTGATTGCTTCATTACCATTAGTTGCACTGTTTTCAACCTGTTCTTAACAAAAGCTACAGATTTGTTGACAATAACAAGGCCCGAAGGTTAGAATTAACCACAGTATTATGAGGGGCCCCGCCACGGTGGAAATTAAGGTAGTTAACTATGGTGCCAATGGAAGGGTTGGTGCTCATTTCTTGAGGCCGTGGTAGTGAAAGGATACCAGCTTTCATTGCCCCACTGTTTGATACCTCTCTGCCTGTCCTCGTCTACTCTCGTGCAGAGAGCAACGGGATATCAATATCTTCTCGGCAGCAGCAGGTAGTCTTCAGGGGAATTTTCTGGCTTTCCTTTCACCACGCCTCTCTCACTTTAGTAACTCTGCTGTTAATTTATCAATAATTCTTAAATATATTTCCACCTGTTTTGTTGCTGGGCCTGTTTCCAGGCAAATCTTACAGCGCACTGTCTTAAGGCTCGATACCAGTTCATTTCATATACCCCCCAGGGTTCAGATATTGATAGTTCCCACCCCCAAAATAATTTACAGATTTTTGCTTGACTTTCTGATTCCTGATATGTCAGATTTTTGCGACAATTCATACAGCAAGATTGCATGTTAAACGAGACACATGACCACTTCTCACCACACTTTGCACACTTGCAAACAACCCAACATAGGTGTCCAGAAGTATGGTGCTTTGTACATGGTCAAACTATCCCTTCCTCCTCTTCTGGAGAAGTGCATTTACCAGTCTCGTTCCTTAATCTTACTCAAAGGTCTCTCGGTTCCGACGTCACAGTCCACCTTTCTGGGAAGATAGGTCCTTTTATTCTGCTACTGTGGGTCCATCCTTTCTCCGCTGTCCGTACTGCTGTATCTCTGGTAAGTAAAACAACAAAAGGGTCCCTCCCAGCGGGGCATTAATGATGTTTCTTTCCAGGTTTTGATCAACACCTGATCTCCAGGTTGGATTCGGTGCATGGAAATGTCCAAGGGAGGTCTCTATGAGACTAAGCCTTTCTTTCTTAGCTCCTGTCTTCTTTTAGTGAGTTCTAAAATATACTCCGTTAAGATTTTATCTTCGACTTTCAGGTGTTTTACTAATATTCCGAAATCATAAGGCATCCCATACAACATTTTAAAGGGGGATATACCAGTATCTGTTCTTGGCTGAGTTCTAATATGTAGTAACGCTAATGGCAAACATTCAACCCAATTCATTTTCGGCTCTACCCTTAGCTTGGTTAGATGTTTCTTTATCTCCCCATTCATTCTTTCTACTTTCCCAGAACTTTGAGGATACCAGGGAGTGTGGTATTCCCATTTTGTCCCAAATAATTTAGTTGTTCCCTTGATTATTTTGGAGGTAAAATGTGGGCCTCTATCTGCACATATCTTGGAAAAATCTCTTCCAAGAGAACTTTAATAACTGTTTTTGCTGTAGCTCTTACCACCGGGAAAGCTTCTACAAAGATGATCAACCAAGACCAATAGATACTGATATCTCTCAACCTTCGGTAATTCAGTAAAATCCACTTGTATTTTCTCAAATGGTCTTTTAGCCAATTCACGCCCTTCTTGTACCTTTTCTCTAAGTTGTCTCTTATTCACTTTGTGACAGGTTAAACATCCTTCTAAGAGCCTTTTTGCTAAACCGTATATCCCGACACAGGCATAGTTAGTTTCAAATTGATCTACAAGGGCTTGAATTCCTCAATGGGTTCTGCTGTGTAATTTGTTAAGTATGCCCCGGGCTAATTCTTTTGGAAGGATTTCCAAAGGTATGTACCACCCCAATGGCATACTTGGAATCCGTATAAATAGTCCCAATTTTATTCTCTAAAAGTTTTAGTGCTCTCAACATAGCATATAATTCACAGGCTTCTGCAGACCCAGCCGTATTCAATGGCCCCGATTCTCTTATTCGAAAAGTGTACCCATCCACGATGGCATATCCTGATTTCCATTTCCCTTCCACTACCCATGAGGAGCCATCCACAAAGAATTTTTCTCCTTAATCTAATGCTGCTTCTTCTAAATCTTCTCTTATTTTGGTCTGTAGATTTATTAACTGGAGACAGTAGTCTTTCTTTGGGCTCCCCGTATAAAAATTGGGCTGGATTTTGAATGGGAGTCATTTCCATTTCTAATCTAGGGGAGTTAATCAGAATTCCCTCATACGTCAACAACCGACTGTCAGTAAGCCATTTATCAGCTCGTTGTTGCAACACTCCCCGAATGTTATGGGGGGTATATACTTTCAGTTCACCTCCTAAGGTGACTTTTCCGACCTCCTCTATCAATAATGCGGTTGCCACTACCACTTGCAGGCAAGTGGTCCACCCCCGCTTACAGGATCTAAGATTTTAGAATAATATCCTACAGGTTTTCTCTGCCCTGCCCATCCCTGGGTCAAAACCCCTTATGTTGTTCTATTATCCACATTGATGAAAAGTTGAAAGGGTTTACGGATATCAGGTAAGATGAGGACAGGTGCTTCTATCAATTTTCTTTTTATCTCTTCCCAACGCCTCTGGTCCTCAGAGGTGCCTTTAACTAGTCCATTTTTAGTTAATTTCATTCATATAAAAATTTTACTTTATTACTATAATCCTCTATCCATTATCGACAGTACCCTAACAATCCTAACAATTGTTTTTATTTGCCTTTTATTAGTGGGTATTGTTAGAGACAAGATTCCCTTTACTCTTTCGGGATCTAATTTCTAATGCCCCTTTGTAAGCCAGTGCTCTAGATATTTTACTTCTTCTTCTGTAAACTTTAACTTAGATCTTGAAACCTTTAGTCCCTGGAGACTTAGAAAATGTAGCAACTTAATGCGTTCAGTTCTAACATCTTCTTGAGTTTTTCCAGCAATTAGTAAATAATCTACATATTGTATCAGAATCAACTCTTGAACTCAAATTCCAAAGTCTGTGGGCAGTATCCCTTTAAATTTGATATGCTATTGTAAGCAGCACACCCTCTACACAATCGACTTTTTGCTGACAACAAATTGTAAAAAATAGGGAAACCTCTGAGGTGTGATGTAGTTTTAGGAACGGAAGAGCAGCTTTCCCAAAGTTTAGGACAAGTACCAAATAATATTGCACAGCTTAAAATACAGTTATTGACGTTCTGACTTCAGTACAGTACAGCTTAACTGTGAATGTAAGGAATTAACATTTTGCATTGTGAGCCAAATTATTTGTGGCAGAAGGTCAAACATCACATAGAAAATTTAAACCTGGATGTTTTAAATGTCAACTTGTTACAGGACTTGTAAGCAAACTTTAAAAAGCTTAAAAAGCTGTTGGCCTCACTTTTGAGGGCTCAAAATACTCTTGCAAACCAACATTAATATTTCTGACCTATACAGGCCGTTCAACCCACTGTTCCCTAAAAAAGCTATCAGGCAGTAAGCATATTGTGAAGTACACATGTTTATTTAACATTCCTAAAATAAGTTGTATCTACATATTACATAAATGAATGAAGTCTTAATATAAAATAGAAAACTGCATTGACAGAGGAAATCAAAGTCCATATGGAGTTACTTATCGAAGACCTTTTGTTCATGAAATTTTACAGTCATTTCTATAAATGATCTCTTCCAAATTAGACGATTTTTTTTCTTTTCTCCTAATCCACACCATTTGGATGACTTTACAAACAGTGGTGTTCATTATAAACTTAAAAAACAGTTACAGCATCTTCTGGCACACAAGTGGCTGTGGAAAATGAGACAGTCTTTTTTTGTTCTTTCAGAGTGTTCTCTGCCATGTCTGCGGTTTCTTTCTGTTTGCTTTTTGTTCCATCCACTGGACTTCCAAACGGAGAGATGAATTTGATTTCCACTGGTGGAGGTGACCAACTTAACTCCAAAAAACCCCTGTTCTCTAACAGCAAGACTATGGATAAGAATTAAAAGGCAACGACTCACGAGAAACTGAGGCTTCTACCTGTGGCTTCTTTCCCTCCCACCCCCCTCTAAAATCAACTACAAAGCTATTTAGGGGCAGTTACATGAGAACTGAAGAAATGGCAGGAAATAAATTTAATGCATTAACAACCCTGAGAGCAGTCTTCTACAAGAGGAAGTTCTGAAGGGGAATTAAACTACTTGGTTGGCTGCGGACATGCACACTGGGCATGATCTTGCCAAACGATCCATCGCTCTAGCTAGTGCGCTTCCAAAAGGAGAGATGAATCTTGTTTCCATTGGGGGAGGTGACCAAGGACCTTCTTTTCTTGTGGTTCTGCAAAGACAGAGAAGTATCAAATTGATTCTTTTATTACCAACAGTATTTAGTAGAGGAAAAGAAACCCCGTGGAGTTACAAAATCAATGCCAAGGAATTAGTTATGGCCTTCTTTGTAGACAGGATCAAGGCAGAAAAGGTACATCAAGAAGCTTCCTTCTGCTGTCATTCCTTGCCAGACTGTCCCAAGCATTCTCAGTCACTATTTGCATGAGCTTTCAGAGCCCCTCCCACCCCCCAGGTTTTAAGAGGCAACCCTCCTCAAACGGTTTTCCAGAGGGAACCGGACAACATGGCCAGAAACAAGAAGTTCTCTTTACTCGTTATCTGACCTTCTCCTGCATTCTATAGGGAACTAAAGACCATAAGAGTGTGGTTTCATAAGGTGGAATAAGACCTTAGATAGACAGACAGGCAGATAGAAGAGCGCGCCATCGTTGCAAAGAGTAGTGCCCACTTGCCCTTTTCTCTCCCATCCCTCTTCTGTTTCCATTAGAAAACTAAACCCCTAAGTGGGGAAAACAGTGCCCAGCAGACCAGCAAGCTGCACAGGCTCAGAAAGTCAGAGCAGAACTGTAGAGCCAAGTGAGGAAGAGGCAGTTCGGTGGCTAAAAGCTGAATCGCTAGCACGACAAAGGAATGCAAGTAAGTGCTCAAAAAGAACTTCATACTTGCTTGCTTTCTTCCTTTCTGATTTTGCAGCTCTCCCTCTCTTGAGTTTTTGCTTTCCCACAGACTCTCGGGAGTTGGTATCCTCCTCCTCTTGACTTGGAAGCTCCTGTGTCAAGGCAACAAAAACTTTACTCGTGCACAAGTTCTTACACTTCTACAGAACACAAATGAATGTTTCTTTCATGAAGAAGTCATGACAGAGTGATTCCCAAAAGCATGACAGTTTCTCTCCACAAAAACAAACCTTCCATCTCAAATTCTCCTACCATCCTACAAGTTGAAAGTCTGCAATTAAGAGGTAGCCCACCAAGTAAGTTTAAAGAAAGCTACTCTGCCTTTTGTTAAAGGCAAAGCAACACTTCCTAATTCTTGACCTACACAGATTCAACGGTGATTTTTGTTGCTAGTTTCCATGAAGGAAAAAAATAATCAAATCATTTAGCTGATTAATTTCAAGCTCTCTTTCGATATACTTTCAAGGAAAAAGGCAAGGCCTTGCTAACTATGATTTGAAAAAGCAGTACAGAGCAAAAGTTAAGAACATGAGACAACCAGTGGTTTGCTTACTGGTTCTTTCACAATTCGGGAAATGCTAGACACACTTTTTTCCCCTCGACCTCAAAAGAGGGGGCGAAAAGACAGGTTGGGAAGACAAGTCCGGGTCTAAATCCTGAAGCTGCCCAGGATGGTCTGCTTCCCCAGCTAAGAGAGGTTGGTCACTAGGCTGCGCCTCTTCATCCCTGTCTGTATTTTCAGCAAATTGTACCTTAAGGTTTTTCCGTTTTCTTGCACTTCTTCTGGGACTGGCTGCCGTTTTTATCTCATGAGCAGTGTCAATCTGGCCCGTTCCTTGACACAGAGATGCTCCCAGTGCTGCACTATCTTCAATCCCCTGAAGTTAAAAAAGGTCCGTTAAGGCAATATTCATTACCAAACAGACTAACTTCAAGTTGAGCTAGATGAAACCGAGGACAGTGAAATGCTGCTTTTCCTTTCAGATCACCACTGGGTGTAAAAAGTTAAGACACGTACAAGGTACTCTCTGCTACAGATAACAGTTCATGTGTTGAAGGGATAGAAGAGAGCATTCAGTGCTCCATTTCTGGTGTTTCTCTTCACGAGTAACGATTTGCCCCCACTCGTGGACAAAGTGAGCGGCTTTACAATACAAGCTGCATACACAACTGCCAGTAATCATCCCATTGCAGTACCTTCTGGACCGACTACTAATCCACACGGAGTGACCGACTCTGCACCTAATGGGGCAAAATGTCCCCAACGTCTGAAGTTTCAGTCATGAGAGGTGTGACCGCAACACTGCGCCAAACTGGCCAGGTATCACATCTGGCATCTCGACACTGCGCTTTCAGGAATCACTTGGATTACACGAGACAACACGTATATTTTAACTACCTCCACCTCGTGCTTTCTAGTTCCCTGTACCGAGCAATTCTTCTTTCCTTCTAGATCCACGTGAGATACTCAGGCTTTTACAGTGAGAACAAAAGTAGTATCTGTGACTTATTTCCAGTGACTCCGATGGTCAAGAGAATTTAACCCCTGTGTAAGCACCTTTGCCCAGCCCTCTACGTTATCGTGCTAGCCAACGATGGCAGAAGGAAGAAGCCCCTCTGCAGCAGTCTCCATAGAACCGGCTCGTTTTCTTGCCTCCTGCCTTGTCCAAAGTTGCCAAAGCATCCTATGATAGTAACACACCATGCTTCACAACTAAACTCAAGACATACTAGTCTGCCATAAGCTTTCCTTTCATGCTTACAAATCTACAAACAAGAGAGCAGTGACTACTTTGTCCTCAATTCAGTGAAGGCAGACGAGCCAAAAGCAGGTGTTTACATCTAAATCAGGACAAAACAGTTATAACGAAAGCAGAAAAACCTTCCCCGTACTGCCACACGAATGACTGCAGAAGCTTTGTGACCGTCTCATGTACCCGCTGCCTTCTTCCCATCACAAATTTCCCGTCTACACCATAAGGGATTTACGTATTCCCAAGTCTGTAACCCTCTTCTCTACAGTGTCATCCTAAATCCCAAAGCCGAGACAGCTAAATAAGTGACTGCCCATTTAACTTCATCTCAAATGTGGGACACTGAAAAGCACTTTCTCTTACTTAAGACCAATCTATTTGTGCTACGCCTTCCCTTCAGTTTGCATTTCACTCCTAACTGTTACTAACAATTCATGGTGGATGTCTTCTGAAGAACTCATCAGCGCCAGCAGAAGTGAGAACAATGGGGAAGAACCTGGGACAACTGGAGAATCACTAGTTCTAATTTTCAGTCCATGTGAACAACCTTTCAAAATTCATATTTTACAAAGTTCAGATGTTAAAAAATGTAGTTTAAGAAAAAAAAAAAAAAGACTTTTAAGTAGCTTGAAGTATCTTGATGCTGAAATTAACTCATTACGGGGAATTCTGTTTATGTTAATAAGAGAGTAAACAATCTCAGCACCTAAATCATTCCGACAATGAGTTTGGTTCCCACAGCATTTTGTCATTTGGTAAATGGCCCCCAGTATCGAAAAGCTGCACTCCCCAACTTTTTGTGTTGTCTTTAACAATTAAACGACTTCTTTTATTAAGTCAAATAAGAAACTTTTAAGTTCTAACAAACCAAACGAATGTATGGTTATTTTAAAAAATAGTTTAGGCGCTTTTGTTTTTCCTACTACAGCCCTCAAAGGCCCCAGTCTTGACGGGTTCTATTCGGTGTTAGAGGTCCACAAAACGCATAGGAGAAAAAACAGAACTGCCCTTATGTAATGAGGCTTTAACTTGCGTTCACCAGCTAAAGAAACTGAGACCATTTTGGGTGCCTTCCAATTGTCAGTAAGACAGGACTGTCCTCCATTTGCAAAGAGTTTTTCTGTTTTGTCGAAAATGGGAACATAGTTGACTTACATTCATTTCCTCAGTTTTAGGAAAACTGTTAGAAACAGTTATTTCTTCCTGTGGAAAAGGAATATTTCCTTCAACTTCAGCTGCTTCCTGCCTACATTCTTGGGGAAATCCATACACTTCTCCTCAAGGCGATTTCCTGAATGAGTACTGACCACATGCCAATGTTAACTCACTTTCTTCCATGCAATATAAAGAAGTGTACTTCCCAAAGCTATGGGACAATGGGCACACAGCAATTTAATTAGAACTCAGCTTCCCCTCTTCAAGACTGGTCCTAACGCGCTGCTTCCAAAAGGACTGTATATGCAATACTCACGCGCACACTGAAAATATTCCACAAGGTGAATGCAACAGTGTTTCCGTTAAATTCTTTGGTGGCTTCATTTCACACCAAGTTTACCGGCTTCTGGTGTGGTCGGTTGTTGTTGCTGGCTTTTTTAAAATACAAACCTTAACCACAGGAGGAGTCTCAGGTACATTCAGCTCTGATGCTCCCGCGAATTTCTTGTGTGAGACGGGACCACACATATTTGATCCAAAGGGGCTGGATGCCATGGATGAAGTAGGTGGTCTGCATGGGAACTGCCAGCTACGAGCCCGCACGGGAGAACACGAAGGAACGGGACGGCCCACCAAATCCAGCAATCTGGAAGATTCACAATTTAAAAGATGAAAAGTAATAAATAAATGGGGGGAAAAAAAAATCACGCTGCGGTCAAGAAATCTGACACGACACATAACAAAAACATTCCAGGAACAAGAAATACAGGTGAACCCTCCCTGTTCAGGTGATGTATCAGGCCCAAGAACAAGTTACAGGCATCTTCTAGTTTCTTAAGTATTTTGGTACATCTCATGCTTAATTTCCCAAACCACTGCCACTGAGGAGAGAGGAATCCCTTGCAAATTGCGCAAGTCAGGTCAGTCTCACGCCAGAAGAAATATCATCTGCATTGCAACACTGGCACCACTTCACATTCTCCCCTCACTTGTGTGCCCAAGTTGACCTTTTCTTTCACAGAGACAAAGCAGAATGCAAGCACTTGGAAAACACAGAAAGTCTACACACACACATCCATCCATCCACATACGAGAAGCAACACCTTTTGGAAAAATTCATGCTAGATCTACTATACCTGGAACATTTTTGTGAAGATTTTGTAATTGGTGTCCCAACAAATGCATCGTGCAACTCTGCATCACGGGGAGTTGATGTTGTGGCTGGCGGTTCTGTAGCTCTAGGACTAGAATTACAAGGAAAATGTAACTGACTCCCATTCCCCTGAAGTCCACACATACCAGAATTCAAGTTTATTTGACCATGCCACCCATAGGAAAATCATCGGACAACCGCAAGCCTCTTTCCTGCTCATTAGAATTCTGCTTAAGTTGATGTAAAAAAGACAGAAACGAAGCAGCAACTGGGCAGGAAGCGGTAAAAGATTACTATTCAATCCCACGAGCAAGTCTATCAAAATCTGTACAACGGTACCTTAGTGGTAATCAAAGTTTTTGTGTCAGCCCTCTTAAATTCTGTAAACACATTCACCATAATGGCAATGTGGTATGTATGTGTGTGTGTATATATTCATATATCTATATGTATTTGCATAAGTGAGATTTTCATAGCAGAACTCTCTCTCCAAATACTCCTTATGAAGGACAGTTTCTCAAGTGTTCTATATTGTACGTGCAAAAAACCCAAAGTTTTACGCAGGTGCACCTTCCCTCCAAAACACTCACATAATGCAAATGGATTTTTCTCTCTCTCTCCACACATGTAGCTCAAGACTGTGACAAAAGGCTGCTTACCCATCGCGTTGGGAGAAACTGGGTTTCTGCTCATTTCCTTCCCAGAATTTTCTAATATTGGCCAATACACGACTGAGGAAATTTTCTCTTTTACACACATTTCCCACATGAGCTTGTTTCATTATTGTTGATAATGGCTTTGGTCTTGAGTCTGTAAAGCAAGAAGGGAAACATATCAGGCTTGTGTAATCAAAGTGACGGTGAGTTGTCCACTCTATTCCCTCTGCTAAAAGTTACCTTCTCTTAAGACCAATGAAGGCAAACGGTAAGGCTTGGCTCTCTCAACAGCCAGCTTCCTTTCAATTCGAGGAAGGATCTTGCCAGATTGGGCTACTGCAGAACTTCTGGCAACTTTAGAAAAAAAGAGAACAAAAAAGAAATGAATCAAAAATTTCAAACTCAAAAAATATGTCACCTTAAAAGAAGGCAAGAAGTATTACCTTCAGACGTCCAACGTTTAATGCATCCTCTCAGAAGTTCTGCAGAACCTGTCTGGACAGCAGCTGACAATACTGCTTCCACCTGCTCCTCCTAAACATAACAGACAGAATAAAATGAGAATCTTACCTACTTTCAGCACCTGAACCATCAACGGTGAATGTTTGTTTCTAGCTGTATACTCAGTCAGACATCACAAAGTCAATTTGGAGACATGCGAGTCATTCCACATTCTTTGTCTTAATTTGAGCCACAGGCTGGACTGCTCCTTGGTCTGAGGAGCACAGTAACTTTTCCTCTGACATTTCAACTTACTGAAGGCTAATTCTGATCTTTAGATCCATGCCTCTGCAGTACAGGCTTCATGCACTGACTTCCACTTAGCTCTTTTCTGTAACATCCTCTGCCACTCCCCATTACGCATTCCGTGCGTGTAAGGTTGCCATCAGGAGTGCAGGAAGGGTGAAAGGTTTCTCCATAAACTTTTACTTTGTTCTTTTGGGGGTTTTGTTTAGTTGGGTTTTTTTAAAGACATTCAAAAGCATTTTCCCTTCTAGGCAAAATCGTTACATTCCAAGGGATTTCTACACAGTGGAATACACATGTGATATTTCCATCTTTTTCTGAAAACTGGTTGCAGGCAAGGAAACACACCAAATGCTATTCACAGTGGCAAACAAAACTGCAAACCAAGCTTCTCGACCCTACTGCTGCAATTTGTCTCACTAACATTCCAAAGGAATCCCTGCTCAAATGCATAACAAGTCTCTGAACGGCACAGTCACAATCCAGCAAAGGCTATTAAAAAATAGACGGGCTGTTCATCACAAAGACTCCATCTCTCATGAAGCTCTTCAGATGAGAGAGAACGGTCAGTGCCAAAGGAAAACCTGTGACAGAGGGGGTGAAGTCACTATGGCGGGATAAAGGAGACAGAAGGCAGTGAGCGTCATGAGATAAAGGTGATGACGGTGTCGCAGCAACAAGGGGGCAGTCTAAGAGGAGTACGTTGGGCTACTGTAGCACGAGGCAAAGGCCGCGGAGGTGAAGATCTGCTTTCACCTGACACCAGTAATCCTTTGCCACAGCTCTCTTCCTTGGAAGCAAACGGTCGTGTGTAGTGCAGCAAGCTGACGTTTGCAACAGCTCGCATCCCAGCGAGACACCCCCATCGTCAGCTACTGCACTAAACTTTATGCTGCGAGAAACTGATGGGGATGAAGGTTGCTCTGAGGGAAAGAGGCTTGATGTTGCGCATGACCAGCACTGAGCGCACGCTTCCTTGTGCGTGTCTGTGGCCCAGAATTAAGAGACGGGTCTCTAAAGACAAATCTCTTAGGGCTGTTCCCAGTCAAACTCCGTAGTTTGCGGCTAAGCATACTATTTCTTCTGCTAACTCCAGCCAACACTCGTATTTCAGGGCAACTGGCAAATAATACGAAAACCACGTTATCATGTCTTGTAGCCTCTCCAGCCCTGCCAAACCAGAGGGCTGTATCTCCCCCTTGATTCCCTCATATGCGCTCACCTGGCTCAAACTGGATGGCTGGACATCGACGAGTCTTGGAGACAGCAAGCCAGCTACCAGACACCTGTGGTAGCTCTCACCAATGGCTTCAGTCATTGAAGGGACAGATTTCTTCAAAAAATTCAAGGTCTGAAACGTCAATCCAAAACTACTGATAAAGGCTGCATTGTTAGTCGGTCACTAAGGGCCTGGGTAACCGCTAAGAGAAATTATAGAAACGTCCCCTTAAACTGTCAGAAAGCCTGCATCAGGAATGTGCTTTGGCTTAGCCATCTGAGTAAGCGTTACTATGCCGAGTCTTAAAGACAGCAGCCAAACTAACAGTTACAGTTTATTTTAAAAATCCCGTGAAACAAAAGAGCAGCCCTTGCAATGATTAAGTGTTTTCTAGCTTCTCTCTCAATACACACGCCTTTCTTTTTCCCTGACCACTGACACAAAATGCATTCTATAGCAGCTAAACTAACACACAACTGTGGAAGATCCTTTCGATGCTAGTTTGTGCAGAAGCTGATCCACGTTGGAAATATTTAGAGAGCTCAAACTCAAGTCAACATTATTTGTCACAATCTGGGCAGTGGCTCGGAAGTTACAACTGGGCCAAGTTTGGGAGAAAAAAAATTTCCGTTCTTCTCAAACAGTTAAGTAATTTCTCATTTTCTCCATTCTGGCCCCCTTTTTTCAAGTTAATCGGGGATAAAAACCCTAACTCAAGACTACGCAGGCAGTTTGACCGATGGCTCCTAAAGAAGTAACAGCTTTCCCCGACTTCCACAACATTTCTGTTCTTGCTCCTAGAGCAACATTGCATTCCTTTCTAGACATCCAATCCCTGATCATGCTTCCACAGGAGACCCTGGTGGTTTTACAGTCCCAAGAGCGGACCTAAAGCATGAGCATTTGCATAAATCTGGTGACAGGCTACAATTGCAATTACGCGTGTGGATGGGCAGGAGGAGCATAAAATGGTCTCGGACACTGAAAGCAGTGCAACAGAAAGCTTAGAAAACATCCACCTCGTGACATTCTCAACAGAGACAGAATAAAAGGTCACCTCCTTCTGGAAGCTGGTGCAAGTCATGTGAACAACTCTGGAGTTCAGCAAGCAGGTGCCATCTGCAGAAACAACAAACATTTGACAACCTTCCAGACTCTCAGTTATGTTATGACCAGTTTACATTGTTTACACAGCAGTATCTGGAAAGATAGAACTGAGTACTTTGAGCTTCAGTTCCAAGTCATTTCCTTCTATAACCAGCACCACTTCACAGGCTACATTACAAAAGGAGCAAAACTCCGCAGACTGCCAGATATATTTCACAATAGGAAATACCTTGTTAGTACAACGTCATCAGAGTTGGGTTGGGGGAGTGTGGGGGGTTGGGTTGGGTTGGGTTTTTGTGTGACAGACAATGAACAAGAGAACCGAGAGATAGTATTTGATCTCATTTTAAGCTTATCGCTCTTAAAAGCGCTGAAATACCTACCAAAAGTACAGGCACTCGGATTAAAAAACTGCTCCGGTGGTGGATAAAAAGGAGGAACTTCCCGACGTAGACTGCGCTCATGTACCACAATATCCAAAAGGAGCTCGGGAGAAGTCATGCTTGTTACAGTCTCCAGTGACCACAAAGCAAAATAGGGGCAATCTTGAAGGAACTCTTCTGGCCTTAAAGAAAACAAGCGCGTCAGCTAAACGCCGACATTCAAATGAATTATTTGCAGGGATATTGAAAGCAACTTAATCAAGATCTACCTTAGCGAGTCTGGCATTTGAGCACGATACCAGCTGTTAATGTCAAATACACCCAAATAAGTAGATGGTTTGCCTTGACCATATGTTTGCACTTGCCAACTGAAGACTGCTACCCTGATGTCAGGATATATTGCTGTAAAAGAGAAGACATTGTTTTATTTGCAGAAAATAGGGTAGATCCACTATTTTTAAAACAACGCTTTCTATTTTGGCTTAATTTTGTTCTATCACTCATGAAACACAACACTTACTAAGAGTAGTGAAAAAAATTACAGAGCAGCAAACATCTCTGCGACAGGTTTCAGTCATACTGCCCCTTTTGCTTATTCAAATTGCATCTGTTCTAAGCAAAGTCAAATACACAATTATTAGCTAATTAAGTTCTCCATACATGAAGAGCTGATCAAGATGTTTAGCTAGATGAACAGTTTAGCAAAAAAAGCATGCTAGGAACACATACATTGCGACTTTTAGAAAGCATACAAATAATTGTCGTATATGCTTGTCTCACACAGCTGGCATTATTCATTTCCAGCTTTGACTCAATGATGAGTTTTAAGAATAGCTCCTTTCCATGCATATTCTGAATGAAAGACCACAATTCTCACACCAAATAAATAAATAAACCCCGACAAACCAGAAATTGGAATAGAGATTTTAACATAAACTATTCACAACATTCACACCTCCACGCTTACACACACAACACCAGTTCTCTTAATCCAAAGGCATTTCAGATGAAGACCCTTAAGATCAAAGCCCCTTAAGATCATTGAGTCCAACCACTAACCTAACAGCGACAGGTCTCTTACATACCTCCAGGCATGGTGACTCAACCATTTCCTGGGCAGCCTGTTCCAACGCTTTACAACCTTTCCCGTGAAGAATTTGTTTCTAATACTCATTCTAAACCAGACCTGGCACAACTCGAGCTCATTTCCTCTCATCCTGTTACTTGGGACAAGAGACTGACCCCCACCTCGTTACAACCTCCTTTCAGGTAGTTGAAGAGAGCAAGAAGCTCTCCCCTCAGCCTTCTTTTCTGCAGGCTAAACAACCCCAGTTCCCTCAGCCGCTCATCGCAAGACTTGTGCTCTACACCTCTCACCAGCTTCGTTGCCCTTCTCTGGACATGCTCCAGCACCTCAAGGTCTTTCTTCCAGGGAGGGGCCCAAAACTGAACACGGTCTTCAAGCTGTGGCCTCACCAGTGCCGAGTACAGCGGGACAATCCCTTCCCTAATCCTGCCGGTCACACTAGTTCTAAGACATGCCAGGATGCTATTGCTCTTCTTGGCCACCTGGGCACACTGTCGGCTCCTATTCAGCTGCCTGTCGACCAGCACCCCCAGGTCCTTTTCCACCAGGCAGCTTTCCAGCCACTCTTAGAATCATAGACGAGCGACACCCGGGCACTTGACCCGACCTGGCCAACAAGTCGATTTCATACAACGAACATCACATTCAATATCAATTAGAAACTTTGCTGTGAAGTGCTCTCTCTCCCTCGATGGCTGTGATCCTGAGAACTTCTTCCCCAAGCTTGTACTGTTGCATGGGGTTGTTATGACACAAGCGTAGGATCTGGCACTCGGCCTTTGTTGGACCTCAGACCATTGGCCTCAGTCCGGCCAGCCAGCCTGTCCACATCCCTCTGTGGAGCCTTCCTACCCTCAAGCGGATCAAGGCTCCCACTCAGCTTGGTGTCCTCTGAAAAATTCTTGAGGGTGCGCTCCATTCCCCTGTCCAGATCATTAATAAAGGTAGGTATTAAAGACATCAGGCCCCAGTACTGAGCCCTGGGGAACACCGCCTGTGAGGGACTACCGTCTGGATGTAGACACGCAAACAGGTTTGAACAGGGCAAAAAGAGATTCAGATTATAACATTCCAAAGCAGTGGAGAGAATGATCTTATTGTTCCAAGGTGACAGCTGAAGGAATAAAATGCCTGAGCAGCATTATACAGATGACCCCACCATACATCGCTAGAGCATGTCAGCAAGCGTGAAAACTCACCTAGTTTTTACCTGAAAGAAGTCCCACATAACTTAAGCACACGGTGTGTCTTTTTCAATAATCCCAACAATCTAGTCTGTATAGATATTTAAGGCTTTCAGACCCTGTGGCCAGAACAGCATCCATTGCTTACATTCCAAACCCACGTATTTTAAAATAATCAAACACAGACATCAGAACAAACCTTCATTAATGCTATCCTCTCTGTCAACAGGGCTGAGAAATTTTTCTACGGTCTGACAGCTGAGTAATTTAATACTGCTGATCTGCCCTCTCAAGGGAAAGACTCCTCCCGTGAGATCTAAAGTGTACCTCTCGTCACAGTTTTTCAAACCCTGGGGAAACAACAGAAGAGACAAAGGGTCATTTTGAGATAAAAACACACATTATAGCTAAATATGAAAGACACTCTATATCTCATATAATAAGCATATTTTACCGTGTATATTTCCCGTGAGCTTATTTGTGACGATAAATAGAAACTACAAATGACATGCAAGAGAATTCAGTGTCAAACCCCAACAGGTAAGTTTGGCGGTACAGACCAGGCACATTTTCAAACTCTAGCATTTCCCTAACATTATTCAGATCTAAATGTGTTTTGCAGACTTCCTTGCAATGTCAAGGTTTCTTTATAAACCTAAATATATATCTACAAAGAGACATCTGAAATAACGCAGCACGCATGCACACAAAGCTCTTTCCTCCATGTCTTGGTCACAGAACTGATGAAGTCAGAGAAGTCACGCCATCGCAGCAGCTAAAGCTCTGTCGAGAGGTATGACCTAGAGGCACATCGCCAGAGTCAACGCACATCCCTCGCTGGGAACTACGAGAACTTCTTACTGATGAACAATCTTCTTTCAAACCACATAAGCTCCTGCCACCTCCTCTTCTCATCTTGTCAGAGACTGATTAATGGGTGAATTGGGTGAAATGGGTGAATGGCCCTCAGGTCCTTCACCGAGCACAGCCAACAGCAAAAGGGGAAAACAGAGAGGACATGGGATGCACGTGGCCAAGGCATTTAGGATCACAAAGCACTACAGAGTAAGCAAACTGCTTTGAGATACACTGAAACCCCGGCAGGATTGTGTTCAACCCCTGATGCCACCAGTTGCTAAGTAAGCATTAACTAAAATGAACCGTCTTTCCAAACACAGCATTGGTTCAAACTGTCTGCTGTATGGTGCAAGACTGGGCATACTGTGGACACCAAACAAAAAAACAACAAAAATCCACAATCACCAAAAACCAACCCAGAAACAGATCACACCACGTTCTACCCAAGTTTCCTAAAACTTTCCTAAACTAGCATGAAACAACACGTTCCCATATGATCTTATAACATACATCTAATTCACCTGAGAAGAGACAAGCTTTCTCTTCATAGTTCCAGGAAATGTTTCAAATAAATATCAAGGCTGTCTAAAAACAGTTATAATTACAAAAAATTATGGTTTTCATTCCTAATAAAAAAAAAAAAAGGCTAACATTTGCTCTGAACCCTGCAGAGTCCATTCTGTTTTCTCAGGCACCTTTGGAAATAACAGACGTGCAGAGGAGATAAGGAAAATGAAAACCATCTCTCTGAAAAACTGATGTGAAGCATAGACAAAGAGCCTCATTTTTGGTACAGAATGAATGATCACTACACCCAATTTTAATAAAAGATGTTGTCCTGAACGAGACATCCACCACTCCAAAAGACAGTTTCATCGGGTAAAGTCCTAAAACTCCAGAAACCTGTCAGAGACTAATTTTAAGAGCTAGAAATTTAGACTTTCATTCATATATGAAGAGCCAGTCCTCCACAAAGAGGGCGCAGAGGGGAAGGGCAAAATAATACCAAACAATTCCTGCCTAAGACAACTTCTGAAGCAAAGCAGTCTATTTGAAACTTCCCACACTGGGGCAAGCAAATCCCACTTAAGGAACTCCATTGTATGGAAGAGATGAAGGAGGGACTGTATCGACCAGTAAAATAGGAAGAGAGTTTTCAAATGAGATGCACCGGTCACACTCCGATATGAAAGTAGACACTTTTCTGCCAGTGAGGATGGAAAGAAACTCGTCTCAGACAGCCGTGTAGGCAGACGGTCATGTGGTACCGACCAAGCTGTGATTCCAAGGAAGTGTTCTGGGACTAAAAGTGCCCACGGTAGAGTACAGATCCTGGCCTAATGCACCTTTTGGGGTTTGTCCTGTTGGGAATATGCAAGACAAAGGATCAAAATAGGAGGAAAGACTTGCTCTGAATTAAGATTACTTTCCCCTCAGAAAGGTTTTGGAAGATTTCCGAGCATACTACTGAATAGAATTCTACATTACACAGATGCGCCCTATATCTGCTACATACCAGAGATATAATGATACCTCACCTGCATTTTAAACGCACCACCTTTGGAGCCAGCTTGTACATTTCTGTATTCTCTTCTGAACAAGTCATCCCACTGTTTACTGTATTTACATATTTTGCTGGCTCTGAGAGTGGATTCAATAGGTAACCCAGCCAAAGAGAAGAACAAGTTATCTTTACAGCTACAAGGTTTCAGGATCATCAACACGTAAGAGACGCTGTAGGTACATTTCATGTGAAGTACAGCCGACAGAGCTCAAAAGGAAACCAAGAAACTAAATCCAAAGATCAGCAAAGAAGAAACAGGTATAGATGACCGTCTTTGGAGAAAGGGAGACAGACGGAAGCTTATTCAAGTCTGCAGGTTGGTTAAACAAAGCTATTCGAGGCCCTGTCTTTTCTTCCTACATGCCCTCAATTTGCTGTTTAAGAATAATTTTATTTGTAAAAGCTGCTTCCTCTTCAGGAATTGAATTGATAGGGGCTCTTTGCAGACGAATCTAGTTGCAACACACGACACTGCAGCACAAAATTGTACGCCTTGTTTTCAAAAAGCATGCACAAAGGCCAGGCCCAAGAAGACTCAGCAAAAGACTACTTTTTTTTCCAGTCAGCTCTGAATTTTGATGGTCAATATTACCCCTGCGAACTCAGCTGATGCTCACCCACAGAAAATAACTCTTCTTTTCACACACGTGCATGTCTTACCTCATACATGAATTGTCCTGATGCCAAGCACTTTCTGTCACCAAATGTTAACTGCAACAGATGTAAACTCAGCGCATCACCTTCGCTGAAAAGGGTATCAATGAGGAAATTTGATTACAAAGATGCTTTATAATCCTCATAATCATTTCATTAGTTCTAGACCAACGTTTTCTTAATAGCACGCTCTTGCTGACAAGTAAAACAACGCTTCCCAAAACACAGTAACTGGCCACATTTAGCCACTAAAATACATAAGAGGACATTTTGGCACTAAAAGCTCCAAGGGCAAATGCTAACCATACATTTTGAAAGCTTTAATACGTTGTATGGACTAAAAATTGTTGGATAGACTTCTTCACAGCCAAGAGGTCTCGATCACAACTGCTTTAAAGTCAAACTCAAAAAGACTGCCGCTCTTGGAACGGCTGAGCTGATGCTGAAAGAGAGAGAGATCTTTCTCCCCTTCCCTTACCACCAAAGTTCCGGTCCCTCTCCTGCACCCACTGCACCCTCCCGCATTCGGATGTGATGCAGTCGTCCAGCAGGAAACCATTGACTTCTCTGCTGAATCCTTCCCTCCAGGTGAGCTGAACTGGCTCACGAAGGCTCACTGGCTCATGACTGCCGAAGCTGGCACAAGGCAATTGCCAATATTGTCACCGCCCTCCTTTAGGGGCAGCGGGCTGTTGTATCGGCACCTTTAGTCTTCTAGATCTGCAGCCTCAACTGCTTTTAATGGTATTTTAATACCATGCTGGGAACATCAAACAAACCGTGAAACAGTCAGCAGGAAATAAAAGGAAATCATTTAAGAATGCAAGCACAAAAATGCAGCCACAGTCGCTTTGCCTTCTTTCTGAAGGCGGGAACTACCGGTCCCTCTTCACATCTCTTAAAGCCTGTAAAAATTGCATTGTCAGCTTAAAACCTTCCCTACCTGACGATCTCCTGCATAGCTCAAGAAAAAAAACAAGTATACCTGTATCGACTGTATGCCGACAAACATATTAAAAAAAAAATAAAATTCAGTGGCTCACAGTAAGTGTTTATTCACCTTTCCTGTGTAGACCGAACAGCCCACAAGTAGCAACAATCGTGAGGATCATTCTCAGACTCTTGAAAAGTGACAGCATAGACAGGAATCCTTCCTCCTTCAAGCTGAGAGTGGTGCCTACAACGTTAAAAAAAAAAAAAAGAAAAAGAAAAAAGAAAAGGTGAGCCTACCGGCCCTAACTGTTTGTAGAAGGGTAGCAGCTTCTTCCATGAAAAGAAGACCTTACGAGCTTATCCTCAAAGTACAGAAGGTCATACTTCCATCTCAAACAAGTGAGTCAAGGAAGAGACAACTGTATATGCAACAGTCAAGAGGTGAGGAAACTCCTGTCCAGCAAACGCAATAACCTGGGCTTATGTCCTCCTCTGCCTCAGGAGGAGGAACATCATAAAGGATTACTTCAGCAGCCAGGCAAAAGATTGCTCCTACTGTTGTAGCCTACTTCAATATTGAACTTCAGATGCAGCATATCTTCTGAACAAATTTAAAACAGTGCCAAACACAAGTAGCTTCTCATTTCTTGGACTACACAAAGCATTTTTCTTCCAGACTTGTGAATCTTATTCGTACCTTCACAGTCCATTCTTGCCACCTAATTATTCCTCCACTGGCTATGCATCCAACAGCTTCTGGTGAGTCGCTGCAGATGTGCTGAAGTGAATCCCTGTCTGAAGCTGGCCAAATATTTCAAGTGAGATTGCTCTTTGGCAGATCTTAAATCACCTCTTAATTTTTCTTACTTATAAATTTACACCTCCCTTATTCTCACTGCCAAATGTTGCAAGCAAACTTTCATTCACACGCATCGTTGCCTCGGAATGGGTCAATCTCTGATTTCAGCCAAAGCTGACGTGGAGGAAAGAATATATTTTCAGACACAGATCAGTTACTGATTTTTCGTCTCTCACTTGTTTCCTCCTGCACATTTTAACGACTAGCATCACCAAAATCACACCACTGACATACTTCAGCCTTTCAAAGTATGCCCTAGGTGCAGTTACTGGATCTGAAAAAGAGTTCCTCAAATCAGTTTCATCAAAATACGCACACAGGGAAATTTCACTGAATACTACTGGTAGAACAGACTGTCTGATAAAAATCGGCTCTATCGCATCCCAACTGCTTGACGTGGAAAGCATGCTTCTTTGGGTTACAATTCCTCAATCCACAGGCACAATAAGGAAAACAATCCCAGTGCACGCAGGAGAAGGCCATCCACTTAATGCAGGTATGACTTAAAAGGTATTGCAGAAGAGGATTTCTACACATTCCAAGATTGTACTCATACTGGGTTCAGTCCCTGAAAAAGTCCTCTTTAAATTCACATACTTCCTTACGCAAAAAATGGAGACCGCTGCCCCTCCAGGCGTGGCCAAGGGTAAAGGCCTACTTACTCCCTCTTCAAAGTCTTCATGTTCCACAGTGACAGGCAGCCGTCTGAAAAACCCACAGCGAGCTGATTGCTTCTGCTTATGTAGCACAGGGTTGACACTGCTGTTCCGGAAGGATTTTCTAAATAAAAACAGAGACGTCTCCCTTCTCTGGTCACAGCTTCTCTTCTCTGTGGGACTTGAGCAGGACTTCTAGTGGCAACTTCCAGATCTACACACACAAAACAATGAATGCGTGATGCCATTTAGCGTGCATTTTATACGCTGACGTCACAAAACCCATAATCTAAGTCGACCGTCCCAGGCAAAATACCAGTTTATGCAGCACTTTTTTTGCCATTTCCATTTTGTACGTCTTCAAAGAACATAAGAACTCTCTGATCGGACACGTATTCTCACTCGTAGGCAAAAATCAAGTAGAAGCGTAACCTTCATAGACAAATTCCTCTTGGACTCCATACATCAGGAGTTTGGGCCTCACAGTGAAGCTATTTGAAGTGACACCAACTCCTGAAGCCACTGTTGTAATAGTGGATGTTGTAACAGTGGATGCAATCTGAATACACCAATCAGAGATTTCATTCATCCAAATGCAGGGGTTTTGACAAGTTGGATTTTTTTTAGAAAACAAGCCTAGAATTTGCCCCAAGTCACTTAAGACGAGCCAAAGAACGTTCCCACGAAATAGGGCACCTCCGACACAACTTCCTACCAGGCAGCTGCACCGACTCAGATGGTAAAACTCCCACACCTCACTGGCAAGAACCATAGTGACACAGCGATCTCGGTGGGAGGGGGCATTTATAACACTAGAAGGAGTAATCAGCCACTCCTAACTTTAATCAGTTCAGGACTATACAATGTCAGACCGCCACCTGCAGTCAGTACTCACAAATGTCTGCACACTAGTATCTTCAAAGCGGGATGCATACTGCTTCTTTAAAAGACACACATTTTCTTACACCTCAATTCATGTTTAAAAACTGAAGCTTACCCAATGCTTCGATATCGTTCTCACTGCAAGACAAATCATCCAAACAAAGGTCAACCAGAAGTAGATGACCAACATCTGTAGCCACTGCTGCCACTCCAAAGAGCCATTGCAGGCTCTGATGAAGGTGCTGAGTGCTCACACTGGCTCCTCCGTGACTTGTTATGGGCTCTATAGCAGTTACCTGCAGGAAAACTACAAGTTAATATTTCAGCTGTTTGACAACCCAAGTCGAAATCATTCAAAAGGGAAGCCAGAACTGGCACATCACAAACAAGAAAGTAAATACAGGAGCATAAGACTTAAAAACAAAGCATGGTTTCCGATTCTATCAAGGAAAAAGAAAACAGCCCTGTACAAAATCTCTTATTGCCTTCCCTTTACTGTATTTCCTACAGCTATTTCATGGAATTAACTTCAACTGAAATGGTGCAGTCTATTATTACAGCTTACCAACTTCCATTTCCTACTTAGAAATAATCAACTATGGAAGGAAGAAGCGCGCGCTGCTCTCTAACATGCCAAGCAGTCGGCATGCACCTCTATTACAAGGTGAAGACAGATTTTTCAGCACATGTTGCAACACGTCCCAGGACAATACCCACTGCCAGAGCAGAGCACAAGCACAGGAAGACTCCTGCACTGAAGCTATACAACAAAAGGACACAGGCTATCGTTTAGCCCTCTCACAAAATGCAACCCAATGCAAACAGGAAGCTTTACATCAACAACAAACTGTTACAGGAAAATAAAGCAAGGAAGTGAACTTCACAAGGTAGTCCATTTTTTATCTTCTATTTTTACCCCCAGAGGTGGGGAAAAATAACCAAACCCCAAAGCCCCAAAGGTTTCTCCTCTCCCCTATCAAGCACTTGTTGCCACTACTCTGCCTGGCGACCTGCTCCACAATTTACCTTTCATCTTGCTCACAAGAATTCTAATCTTAGAAGCACCCGCAGCAATTTAGACCACTGTCATTTCCTGTTTCAGATTCCCTCTAAATCAAATCAAATTTCCAGTCTTCTCTCCTACTCGAAGGACTATCGCAAGCGCTTTGATTGTTCCAATTCTTGCTGCTCCAAGTCTTGAGGACTGTTATGAGGGAAGCAGAAATACGCTACACAGCTTGCTGCACAATTAGCCAAAGTTCAAGTGTCGCTTCCAACTTCTTTCTCTTCTAAGATTGTTTCCGTTGTTCAACTGGCTCCAAATGAATCTTCTCCATTTGTACATACGGTCTTCCAACAACGTTTCCCGATTTTAACACTGCCATTTACCACCTAGAAGCTCCTGAAACGGCCTAGTTTTCCACTGCGCTCTGCACAGGCTTTTCATATGCTCCTAGACTAATGCCGACTCATTCTGGGAATGAACTCAGAAAACTTTTCTCAGCTCACAGGATCCAAATGCTACCCCTCCACCTCATACAAACCAGGAAAACTTGGGAAATTACCATTCCATACTTCTGAAACATACAACCATTATAAACCCATTTAACAGAACTAATGTTTTTAATTCAGAGTTGCTTTTACTAGAAACCAATTCCAATAAGACTCCTTTAACATTTTCAGTTTTCTGCTGCATTTCACATGTATATCATCCAGAGGGTAAAAAGAGCTGTTGCCATGACAAAAAAAAAAAAAAAGCCAAAATTCTTTCTAAGCTTATAAGTTCCGTTTTCTAAGTCATTCCTTTTCTCTCTGAGCGACTACACACCTACTCTTCCACTAAAAGACAGTCATACAGTCACTACACATACCCTGTATTAATACACTCATGGCTTGACACCTCGGTCCGGAATTACTTGAAGTTGCTGTTAACCTGGATAACTTTGTTGTCCACAGAAGTCAACAGTCCAACCAGCAACACCTGTGTCCTGCCTATGCTCACCTAACCTCAGAGCAAAAAGATAGGAAGCGAAATGAAAGCAACAGACCAGACAGGTTTGTAATCAAGAGCATTCAGGCCATAAGAGCAGAAACTCAGATAAGCTTTGGCTTTATTCCCAAATTCACAACCTTCATCACACAACAGCCAACTTATCCCCCCAAGGCTTCGTCATATTTTCTCCTCAACCACTCTTTTTGTGGTATGGAAAGACTCCCTGATACAACTGAGACTTATAACTCTATTTGGTTTCAAAACACTTCTGTAGACACAGACTCAATACACGACATGTTCCTTCTTCCCCTTTCCTGTTCTTCTTCCCAGCTTGCTTAGATTTCAGAAATAAAACTTAATAAAGCTATGTCCTTTTTCACACACATAATTTACTTATTGATTATACACCTATGCCAGCACACAACTTGTCTTTCCAGCTACAACTCTCAGATTTACCCAGACGGCGGGCAAACGCACCCAGTGGAGCACCAACCCAACTCCTCGCTTTAGAAAGTACCGCAATACAAGTGCTTGAGACGAGTAAGCACACTGTAGCATTAAAACAAACAAAACAGAAAAGTGTGTGGGGTAGTGATTTTTTTTTTCACTCGTGCCAAAAAAAAGGTATTTTTCAATGCCCTTTTGTGGAAGTGGCGAATCAGGTAACTATGTGCTCTACAATAAAACTAGAAAACTTGGTTTACTATCTGTAAACTCAAAAGATAACAGTACTGTTGTGCCCAAGATTTTACCTCAAGGCTCTCTCGACTGGATACTCTCAAGGGACAGTACGTTAATGCACTAGACAAGAAATACCTCCCACAAAGAGGCGCTCCAAAGCTTGTCCTGAGACAGGGTCATGCAGCACCTAATAACATAAAAGCTTCGCTTCTCCAATTAAAATGTACGTACCCTTCCGGGAAGAACAACCGATTTCACCACTCGTGATGTTCCAAGGTCGTACAGACAGAGAACACTTCCCTCTGCTTCTTCCAACCCAACCAGTAGTCCGGTTCTCTTCTGCCAGGAAAACTCCTTCACCACACGAACAGTGGGAGGCTGTTTCTTTACTCCACTGAAACGGTGCGCAGAGAGCCGCTCTGCTGTCACAGAGTTCACTACCTCAAGCTGAGGACCACGCGCCAACCACGCTAGGCCATTCCTCCCTGGAAGAGAAAAGAAAGCTGGCTAAAGCAAATGTCCAAGAGAAGACTGAAAACAACTGAAAAATCACAGTCGCTGCCCCTTTCCTTCCCTAAAAGAACCTAACAGAGGAAGACCGACTTACCTCGTCCTGGTCAATTCCTTAAATCACCCACTGAAATCCTCAAGCCATACCTCTTAAAATTAACAGCCTTATTTATTCTTTTGCATTTGTACCTGTCATTCCTGCACTGAAGAATCTGAATTGTTTGGGATAAAGATTACAATATCTTGACCTAGAGTCTTTAGACCACATTCGGCTTGGTTTTGCTAGAAATCATCGAAATGCATATGGGAATGCAAGTCTTCAAGCGGGCTTCCCACATAATAAATCTAAGCCAATTCATTCCTAGTTGATTAATTGTCCTTGACACAGGACACCTTCTCCCGGGGTACTCATCTGCATCCTAGCAGATACTTTGGAAATATGGCTGCAGCACTTAACAGCGTTATCCTCTTCCTTCTGTTTTTATTCAGACTAGAAAAGAAAAAGCAGGGGGGGTGCCTCTGTAACAGCCTAGAAGAACTATTTCTGCACACGATGTTACGATGGTCATAGAGCCGGTGCAAATAAATACCGCCAAAAACACCACCTTTTTGAAAATGCTTTCTTATGGAATTAAAAATTGAGGAGGGCTCACTGACTCAGCATGTTTAAGTAAACTATTTGAATTGCACAAGATCGGTGCAGGTTGTTATAACTTCAAAGTTTAACTATACCAATGTTCTAATATTAGCATACGTTGAAGCATCCTTTTTGGTCTCGCTAAGCCTGATGCACCTTAACAGCACCGACCTGGCACAGTTGATACTATGACCCGATGCTTCCGGTAACCTCCGGGCAATAACAACTTTATACCAAGTCCAAATTTAAAGGAAAATGCTCACCTCTAGAAAACTTCCCGCACAGCACAGAATTGCGGCTCCTCTCCTCTTCCCCAACTGCCTCAAGAGTCACCTCTGGAAACTGCAGCAGACTGCTCGTAACGTGAGCCCTCAGGTCTGGCATTCTTCACTGTAAATAAAAAAAAACATTGACCAAACAGACTCATGTCAGCCATAAATATTCTTGAGATTGACACAAGTTTCATCAGACGCAGGGAAAAATCTCCTAGGCATCACCTGTATCTCTTTTCCTTAAAAAAGGGGCAATCAGGACAGTTTTTCCTCCCACAGCAGAGCCAAAGGAGAATCCTTTGCTTTTCTGATGCCCATGAGATCCCCAACAAAAAGTGACAGAGAGGTATGGATGAGATAAATAACAGGAAAAAACCCAGTACACTGAGTTCAAGGCTGCTCACACAGGTGAGTAAGAGGAGGTCTGAGAAAAATCCTATTGGGAAAAGCTTCTCAGTAACAGGCACAAGTTTCCAAGCTGAAGAGAGGATTTCACAAACCATGTTGACTGCGCTGCCACCAAAAGAGAGGCCTTGCTGCCGCCTCCCATCTCTCCATCTGCCCCTTTCTTCTACTACTGTACTCCTGTGGGCTTACCTTGCGCTGCCTTGAACACTTCTTAGAGCACTTTGGGAGCCAACTTACCTCCCTAAGCAGACAGGGAAATAAGCCAGAAAAGTAGACAGTGTTCCACCAGGTTAGAGAGTCCAACTGGCTTGCAGAGAGAACTCGCAAGTGTAAAAGGCGGCACAAGGAAGGGGGCAGGACAACGCGTTGGGAAGAAGGAGAGGGAATTCGTCCGTGTGCGTTTTGTGGCAGTAAGCCGGTATGCTAGCTCAGGCATGGGTGAACACCACATTCCGTTTGCAGGGAGAGCTAAAAACCCCTTTGCTTTTAGAAAGGACACCACCCAGGACACAGTCGGTCCACTTAGAACTCCCTCTTGCACGGAGAGGCCCCCCGTCTCACTGAGAAAGGCTGCAGCTGACAGGCGTCGCTCCTTCCTTCAGCCAGAGGTAGAAGCCAAAGTCATTTCAGGGAAGTGGTACTTGGTGATCAGAGAAGGGACGACATTGTGTGCCTCTACTCAGATCACATTTTCTAAGGAAACAGGACAAAGAGTGGGAAGAAGCCAAAGAAGAAGAAATGGAAAGAAAACTAAGTTCTTTTGGGAAAAACAGCATCCACTTTGTTGAACAACAGGTCAAGATCACAGAATCGCAGAATGGTCAGGGTTGGAAGGGACCTCTGGAGATCATGTAGTCCAATGCCCCCCTGCCCGAGCAGGGTCACCTACAGCAGGTTGCACAGGACGGCATCCAGGCGGGTTTTGAATGTCTGCGGAGTGGGAGACTCCACCACCGCTCCGGGCAGCCTCTTCAAGTGCTCTGCCAGCCTCAAAGTAAAGAAGTTCCTCCTCATGTTAAGATGGAGCTTCCTATGTTCAAGTTTTTCCCCATTACCTCTTGTCCTATCGCTGGGCACCACTGTAAAAAGGCTGTTCCCATGCCCCTGGCACTCTCCCTCTAAGTATTTATAAGTATTAATAAGATCCCGCCTCAGTCATCTTCTCTCTAGACTAAAAAGACCCAGGTTCCTCAGCCTTTCCTCATGAGAGAGATGCTCCAATCCCCTAATCATCTTAGTAACCTTTTGCTGGAGCCTCTCCAGCAGTTCCCTGACCTTCCTGATCTGGGGAGCCCAGAACTGGACGCAATACTCCAGATGCGGCCGCACCAGGGCAGAGTAGACCTCCCTCCACCTGCTGGCCACACTCTTCTTGATGCACCCCAGGATGCCACTGGCCTTCTTGGCCACCGGGGCACATTGCTGGCTTGTGGTCATCCTGTTGTCCACCAGGACTCCCGGGTCCCTTTCCACAGAGCTGCTCTCCAGCAGGTCAGCCCCCAACCTGTACTGATGCACGGCGTTGTTCCTCCCCAGATGCAGTACCTTACACTTGCCCTTGTTGAATTTCATAAGGTTCCTCTCTGCCCAACTCTCCTGCCTGGCCAGGGCACGCTGTATGGTGGCACAGCCTTCCGGCGTGTCAGCCACTCCTCCCAGTTTTGTGACATCAGCAAACTTGCTGAGGGTACACTCCATCCCTTCATCCAGGTCATTGATGACTATATTGAACAGGACTGCATCCCGTACTGACCCCTGAGGGACACCACTTCTTACCTCCAACTAAGCTCTGCAACACTAACCGCAACCCTCTGAGCTCTATCTGTCAGCCACAAGTCAATCATTATTAATTGAATTATTATTCATAGTATTAAAATATTATTAGACTTATAATATTAGCAGACTAATAACAGATAATCATGTATTTTTATAATTACATTATATTATGTTATTCATATAAAAATATCTTTCGATTTATAATTATAATAAATTGTATTATTAATAATATTAAATTATGATTATTAAGGACTGGTTCAGTGATGTTTTCCCCAGAACAACAGCAAGCAACTCACAAGGACTGGAGGAGCAGTAGATGGAAAGGTCACTTTCTGCACCTTAGTAGTCAGCTTCAGTGAATTCGTATTTTGCCGTATTTTACTCCTGCGGAAAGAGGATTTAGTGAGTGAGTCAGCAGGTGATTAGTGAGTACCACTGGCTTGGGTCTTTCCCACGTAGGCAGAAAGCCTCCCCCTGATGTTTTAGGCAAAACCGCTCCATTTAACCCAAGCCCTAAGTTTTACTCTAGAAAGCCACAAGCGTAACAGAGATGGTCTCATTTCACTCAAGTGCAGCCTACAGATTGTCTTGCCGAGTTTGTGCAGATGCTCTGCAAGCACAAATCTACAGCAGAGGTGAGAAGACGACAGAATTTCAGCTCTCTGTCCCAACAGCCCCCAACAGCTAAGGTCCTGTACCTGATGCAGACCATAGCTTTGATTTCCCTTTAAAAAACAAGCAAACAAACAGAAAAAACACCACCAGAAACAACAAAGCAAACACCACAGATCAGAATTTGACACTGGAGCCACGTGACCCTGCTGCCCCCTACGCTTATCCCCTAACACGACTGTGCTTTCATTCCAGAGTGGCAATCCCCGTCCAACGTGGCTAAGCTCGCAAAAGTTCCTCAAGTCACTTCTGACACTATGCTCTTTTTCACCTCGCTCGGTGCACCTGGACAGACAGACGTAGGTGCCGAGCGTCTCGGTACAGAACACACACGCAGCCTTCCCGACAGAGGGAGGCAGTCGTGAACAAGACGCTTTCCAGCGTACCGCACCGCTTGTCCCTCCCAGCACCAATTTCAGAATCACAGAATCGCAATGAAGAGGAAGGCCTTCCCCAATCACCAGAGGTCGTCTGGGCCAGCCCCGCTGCTCCAGCAGGGCCACCTGCAGCGGGCTGCCCAGGACCGTGTCCAGGCGGCGGTTGAATACCTCATTCTGAAACATACTTTTACAAAGAGCAACCTGACAAGCTGAACCGCAAAAACACTGGCAACACACGCAACAGGCCCAGCTTTATGGTGACTCTCTCCTGTCAATTTAAGGGTTCTCTCCACCACGCCACTAAAGCAATACCGCACCAGCAAAGGCTTGTCGCCATTAGTTCTCTAAAACTGGAGCCAACAGCTTACTCGGTACAAGACGGGAGATTAATAGAAGCCCGATTACGTTTATCTTACTCTCTGAAAAAAGCAAACTCCAGGCAAATCAATGTCGGAAAAGCAGTTGGTGCAGCAGGTGCACATCAGCCTCAGGAGACCAGAGGTTAATGTATCTGTTTGCCCGTTACCGGGAAACACGCCTGAGCCATGGCAACCTACTGGTGCTCCCATTCCTTCCAGGCTTCCTCCAGCCCGGACTGCCACATCACCTGCGTGCTCTGCATCTGCCACTCGTTCTCAGCCAGCAGGAACATTTTTCCCTCCTGCCTACAACATCCTTACTTACACTTCTTTTGGGCTTTTGCCTTGAGTAAACCACCAACGCTTGATAAGGGAACTGACTTTGGCAACCCAATGTGCCAGTGCTGCAAATGAGGACGGGGACCACTTCTCAAAGGCAGAGCTGTCTTCTTTTCCTTTGACCTTTTTAAAAGGTCTGGGGAGAAAAAAACAAAAACAAAAAAACTTTGGAAAAAAGTCCCAAGTCACAGATATTAAGTACCACTCCCGTATTGACAGGCAGAAACGCAGCAGTGCTGCTAAGCGGCCTTAACACAGCAGAGCGCGAGCTGGCCGGCAGGCACTAAGGGGAGAGCATCCACTGTCGTGGAGTGCCCGCTCAGGACAAGGCTTCTGGTGGTCTTGGTTCTCATGAGCCTCATCTCAGGGTCAGATGGAGTCCTAATCCAGACACAAGGGGTGTGCTCCCACACGCGTGTCAGGGCTGAGCAGGGGTAGTGCAGGTCTCCTCTCTCCCACCCAGCTCTTTTGGAAGACTTGAAACTGGCATACCAGGGTTCACATTTTGTAAAATGCCTCTGATAACTTTCATTTATAACTGGACTTGCATTTAACACTGCTTTGTTCCTGATCTTTTTCTCCTTTTAAATAGGAAAATACATAAAAGACAAAAAAAGAAGCTGTTAGCCAGATAATCCCAGCAAACAAGAAGAGTTCCCGTCAAATGTGACTTTTCCTCTTCTTCTTCTTCTGTTCTTTTCCCTGTTCAGAAATATCCCGTGTAGCTCTGAAACTTCACAAGTGGAAATGTCTCACGGCCACTTTGCTCTGCGGGTGGAAGCATCTGCTGCCCTCTCTTGTACCGCTACCAGCAGTCACTGCCTGGTTTGCTTTGGACCCTGCCAGCCCGGGAAAATCCCCTCCTCTCCAGCTAAGCCTGACTTGCAGCAGTGCAGCCACAGCTGCTGTGCCCCTGGTACGCGGCGCAATGTGGGATGGGGTACTTCCAAACCAGACCTCATCCACCCCAAGCGTGGGTACGCCAGGCAGGCGGACAAATCCCCTGCAGAGACAACTCCAGCTGCCCCTGCACAGAGCTGGCTCCGGCGTGGGGAGTTTCTTGGTCTGTGTCCCTTGGCACGTGAAAGCAATTCAGCCCTTTGCAAGACTGAATCGATGCTGGAAAAATTAAATTTTCTGTGCCTGATATCTCCTAGTAGGCGGGCTGCTGCAGCTACAAGGTCACTGAGACGTGATCCGCTTTGGCATAACAGCAGTGTAAGCGCCTGAGCTCTTTTTGGGGCAGCTGGAATAAGAAGGAATAAGTCGTGCTGGAGTCCCAGCAAAAGCCTGACTGAAAGGACCACAAAGAGAGCGGCGTTCAGTCCTGAGCCCCAGAAAGGGCAGGAGGAGAGCAAAGGGGAGGAGAGGGGGGAACCTTCTCCTCCAGAATGACCCAACAGACTGGGAAAGCGGCCGGGAAGTGAGCTGCTCCTGGGCAGGCAGGAATAGCTCTGTGTGGCACTGTCGCTGGGATCTGGCGCTGGGAAGCAGAGGTGACAAACACCTGGCAGCAGGGATCATCTGTAGGTTCTACGTTTCAACTCCATGCTGCATCACTGGGAGGGAAAAGGAAGGAAAGAAGCGGAATTAAGTCACACGTAGGAGAGAGACCCAGAATTCTCAGGAAAAACAGTCACCTCTGTCCCACAACTTAGTTGTGAAAATATATGCCCTCCGCTAATACAAAGACAGAATAAGCTCTTAATCTGCTGCCTTTGCTTATTGACAGATTCGCTCTTTCTTCATCCGGAGCTGTCAATCACTTTGAAGGGGTATCTTTTGTCCTTTTGCCCAGCACCTGACAGCAATTTGCAGCAGGAACAGAACAGGAAAAATTATGAAAGCGTACCTTTCAGCATAGCGTAAGGCTGACAACGTTCCTTTGTAAGAGAGGTCTGCCGGACTCACGGCCGCAATCTGGAAGCGTATGAAAAGTATCAACTGACATTAGACTTTGAAGGAGATTTTTTTTTAAAGCAGTGTTAAACACTACCAAAAATCAGATAGGGATTAAGTCCATAAACATAAAAGGAGAATCCTAGTGTCTTAGCAACCTGGCTATAAATTAACTCCTTTAGCATTTGAAGAAACTCAGGTAAGCTGTTTCAAGGCTGTCAGCATTTAGTCAATGTTTTCACAGATGCACTTTTTCTATTTGTATTCCTCCATCTCTCTACTGATAGTCCTTTCTTTAAGAAAAAATACCTCTTCAGAGATGATGGAGTACACAGTTAGTTCCCTGAGACAAAGGCGATCCTTTGGCAGTTTCATCTTATTTAGGAATGAAACATCTTGTGCACAGCCCAAACGATAATCTCAGATTTCAGGAAAAAAATATAGTTGCTTCATAATATTGCTTCATTTTATGGAAAGAGCATGGCTTTTCTAAATAAAGGGGGGCTGCTTATGAGTGTTATACCTACATTTCTCTCTATTTAGATACGTTTTTACAAATATGCAGAAAACTCTTGCAGAAGAAATGGGGTTTGAATGGTTAATGTAGAAAGAGAGAGAGATTTTTGTTCTGAAAACAGAAGTGCTCTCCATTTGAGTAATGCGTTTCCTAGTGGCAAGAAACGTGTGACCAGCAGAAGGGTTCTCACCTTTATGTTGCATAGAAAGCAATCTTTTATCTTTTTATCTACACGCACTTTCACCACTGTTAGAGCCATGCGATCAGAATTAGAATCAGTTTACCATGATGGTCCGGCTGTTTCCCCCCAGAGCGGACTGCAGGAGTTTCGTCAGGACCGAGTCCTTGAATGGGATATGCAGCACTTTCTTTCCTGGAGCAACCTCAGCCAGAGCACTAAAGGAAAGAAAGTCAAAATATGGGAACAGTAAAGCATAACCATCAAAAGCAAATTAACGGGGGAGAAACTACCTGCTTATTTCACACTTATGTTCATTCTTCAGTATATGAGTGCTTATGTACATCTCAGGCTTTATTCACTTAAGTAACTTTATTAGCCACGCAGCAAGTTGGTCTCTGTCGCAATCCCCAGCACTTCCCGCTGGATTAGGCTTTGGGAAACAATTCAAGGGTCCCCAGCCACGAGTAAGGAACGAGCCGTTACTAACTGGCAAATCCGTAGAAACACCAGCCCCAGTCATGAGGAGAAAGTCTCATTTTTCAGTCATGGATTTTCACGGGTTTTGTTTTCAGGCCACCCAAACAGGGCGCGCTTTTATAGCCATCAGCAATTAAGTTCTCCGTCCCCTCCAGAAAAGCCTTTTCCTAAAGGCGCTCTCCTTCCAAGGGCAGACCCACAAAAAGAAGCCCTCTCTGCTTAATCCATTTCACAAAGAATTTCAAATTCAAAATAGAATTAAACAGGACGTCTTTTCCCCGCTTCAGGGAAAGCCAGTAATATAGACCTTGGCAACATATTTAGCAAATCTATCATTGTAATGCCTTTGCATTGCCCATTTCCACCTGGAGAGCAGGTTGAAAGGACTCATAAAAAAAAACCAAACCAACCACAAAACATATTCCTGTGTAGGGGGTAATTTTATGAAAATAGGACAGAAGTGAAATTCCTGCGAAACAGAGGGGTTATGATTGTTACCATCTTCTTCAGCCTTAACGATCTGAACCTCTTTTTACAGGTACACGGCATCAAGAAACATTTTCGAGGCGCAAAGAAAACCCCACTTATTCACCCCTTTACCCCAAAGATCTTTTCACCACACGGATTCCACCACCAATACACAGCTGCTAAATATCCCCGGCTGCTGCCGATCCGTAAGAAACCCTTCAAAATACAAGAGAACGCTGAGCCCGGCACGCTGACGGTGCTGCCAGGGCTGTGAGTCGGAGCTGGACGGAGTCACAGCCCCGGAGGTTGAAATCAGCCCCACACTCAGGCACAACCCAGGGTTTCAAGCCTCGCTACAAACCAGCCCACTGCTTTTGAAAAAAAAAAAAAAAACAAACAGGGAGATTCACCTCGAAAGAAACCACGTTCTCGACGCCAAAGGGGCGCTGGTCCATGGCCGCCGTCGCCCTTAGGGCCAGTTCCATGGGGCTTCGCTTGACCTGGAGCAGAACTCGCAGGCGTGAGGACAACGAGCCCCCTACACAAAATCTAAAAAAAGGAAATGTTAAATAAGATTTGCTGTTACTCACCCACCAAAGCCTAACCACTACAACTGGCCCTTTCACAACCATGCCTGATCGCAGAAGAAAACTGAAATATCCCAATTCCTGGTTCAAACACAAGGCGTTGAGCTGCCCAGACCCCACGTGTGGGCTGGGCAGACGGGGGGCTCTTCTTCTCAAATCCCGCAGGAAGAGAAAGGGCAGGAGTGTTTTCCCAGCCCTGGAAGAGGCTGTGGGGCTGCCCCAGATTTGGCGGAGTTTGGTAGCTCTTCCTGAGGGAAAACGCTGCTCTCGGCATGGACCTGGGGGCTCTCCCTGAGGGAATTGCTGCTCCCAGCCTTGCAGGAGTCTGTAGGGCAACTGCAGGAATGGATTTAGGGCTCTCCCTTGTTGTAAAATCACCAGATTGTGGTTATAGTAGAAGTAGAATGTGAGAGCACTGGGTGTTCTGAAACTCGTAACCATAGAGTCCTCACTAGGTAATCGTTGTTTTGTATCAAGGAACAAGTAGAACCCAGATGAAACAATGAAGAATAGAATAGAGAAGTTTTGTTTGAGGCTAGTAATTATAGAAACCTGTTATGCACCAGTGACGCTGCTTAGAAACCCCCTTACCCTTCCCATCTTGATTTAAATATCTAGACCCAAAATAATAGATATTAATAGAAATAACCATTGATTATTTGGATATGGGTATTGAGAGTAATGTATAGTCAAGGGACCGATCAATGAAAATCAAACCCATAATAGGCATTTGGGAACTAGGTATGACCTAAACTAACTGTTGAACAATGTAGCTTTGAAGTACCTGTCAAGAAAGCGATGAGTTGTAGGCCTGGTTAGTAAACCGAGAAAATCTTCTGGAGGTTCCAAGATTAAAGGTGGGGTGGAAATCTGTGACCAAGCTGAGCACGCGCAAGGACCGGGTTCAACCAGAGGACACAGTGAGGAAGACCCTGGACGCCCACCAGTGTACCTGAAGGCCCATGCATCATGGATATATTAATGAGTTCCCGGAAATTGTATAAATATGTTAATTGTTTCTCGGAAATGTGATGAATATATCTATTTGGACTGTATATAATTTTTGTAGTGGAGCAACTCGGTACGCACACTGGGTGGAGTGAACCCGTGCATCCGGTGCCATAATAAAGAAGTGCCTGCTTTGTAACTTAAATTAAGGCTTAGAAAGTTTGGTTCTGCTGATTTACGGTAACGGGGGGGGGGGGGGGGGGGGGGGGGGGGGGGGCGATAGGCGACGCCTCCTTTTGGGGAGGTACATTGTACTCAGAGACGTGGCGCGCAGCCGCTGCACCGGGAGGGCTGTCCGGGGGCGGCGGGGCCGGGCCTCGGGGAATGGGGGCAGAAGAGACGGCCGGCCCAGTGCCCGGGGAGGGGGCAGCCCCCCCGGCCTGACGCCGCAGGTAGCGGCGTTAAGCGATTTCAAGTGGAATTGCTGCATTGGCAGAAACTCCCCGTGACGTCTGAGGAGCGGGGGGCTCCCACACACCCCCGCACGGGGGCGTCGGCGCGGGGGCTCCCACACACCCCCGCACGGGGGCTTCGGAGGCAGGGCCCCGCCCGGCACTGATGCACAGGGGTTCAGCGCGCTGCCTGACCGCCACCCACACCCCCGCGCCGACCCGCCCACGGCTACCGGGGGGTGGACGGCGGCGGCGGGGACACCCCGGCTCGGCACGGGCGAAAAATAACGCACACACACCCCCCGCCAGCGCCTGCCCCCCACAACCGGCACGATATTTGCATAGACCACGCCCCCTCCCATAGATTTCCACACACCGCGCCTCCAGAACGAGTCCTCCCATGCGCCACCGCCCCCGCGCCCAGATTCGCATGCGCCACGCCCCCGACTCGCTATATTTGGATGCACCACGCCCATAGTCACACATATTTGCATAGGCCACGCCCCCTCGCACCACCCACCTACCAGAGGCCACTCACCCCAGGCGAGGAACGGGGCAAGCAAAACCCGCAGCGGGCCCGGGGAAGACCGGGCAGCCTCGAAGGTGGGGGGGGCGGGGGGAGAAGACCAGCCTCGAAGGGGGGGGGGGCGGGGGGAGAAGACCAGCCTCGAAGGGGGGGGGGGCGGGGGGAGAAGACCAGCCTCGAAGGGGGGGGGGCGGGGGGAGAAGACCAGCCTCGAAGGGGGGGGGGGGGGCGGGGGGGGCGGGGGGAGAAGACCAGCCTCGAAGGGGGGGGGGGGGGGGGGCGGGGGGAGAAGACCAGCCTCGAAGGGGGGGGGGGGGGGGGGGGGCGGGGGGAGAAGACCAGCCTCGAAGGGGGG
>NW_028128627.1:0-56970 GCF_965231255.1 Vanellus vanellus | reverse complement strand
CATCCTCAAAAGCACCTTTTTTCGCTTTCGGCAACCTCCGGAGCAAAAAAGTCCAGCTTTTGATGCCACAGCAAAGGTGCCAGCGGGGAAAAGTAATGCTGGTTCTCACTGCCTCCTGGAACTCTTTCAAATGCCACAGACAATTTGGCCCTCTCTGCTTTCCTGCGGACTCCATCCTCAAAAGCACCTGTTTTCGCTTTCGGCAGCCTCCGGAGCAAAAAAGACAAACGTCCAGCTTTTGCTGCCACAGCAAAGGTGCCAGCGGGGGAAAGTAATGCTGGTTCTCACTGCCTCCTGGAACCCTTTCAAATACCACAGACAATTTGGCACTCTCTGCTATCCTGCGGACTCCATCCTCAAAAGCAGCTATTTTTGCTTTCGGCAGCCTCCGGAGCAAAAAAGACAAACGTCCAGCTTTTGCTGCCACAGCAAAGGTGCCAGCGGGGAAAAGTAATGCTGGTTCTCACTGCCTCCTGGAACCTCTTCAAATGCCACAGACAATTTGGCCCTCTCTGCTTTCCTGCGGACTCCATCCTCAAAAGCACCTGTTTTCGCTTTCGGCAACCTCCGGAGCAAAAAAGACAAACGTCCAGCTTTTGCTGCCACAGCAAAGGTGCCAGCGGGGAAAAGTAATGCTGGTTCTCACTGCCTCCTGGAACCCTTTCAAATGCCACAGACAATTTGGCCCTCTCTGCTTTCCTGTGGACTCCATCCTCAAAAGCACCTGTTTTCGCTTTCGGCAGCCTCCGGAGCAAAAAAGACAAACGTCCAGCTTTTGCTGCCACAGCAAAGGTGCCAGCGGGGAAAAGTAATGCTGGTTCTCACTGCCTCCTGGAACCTCTTCAAATGCCTCAGACAATTTGGCCCTCTCTGCTTTCCTGCGGACTCCATCCTCAAAAGCACCTGTTTTCGCTTTCGGCAACCTCCGGAGCAAAAAAGACAAACGTCCAGCTTTTGCTGCCACAGCAAAGGTGGCAGCGGGGAAAAGTAATGCTGGTTCTCACTGCCTCCTGGAACCCTTTCAAATGCCACAGACAATTTGGCCCTCTCTGCTTTGCTGCGGACTCCATCCTCAAAAGCAGCTGTTTTCGCTTTGGGCAGCCTCCGGAGCAAAAAAGACAAACGTCCAGCTTTTGCTGCCACAGCAAAGGTGCCAGCGGGGAAAAGTAATGCTGGTTCTCACTGCCTCCTGGAACCCTTTCAAATGCCACAGACAATTTGGCCCTCTCTGCTTTCCTTCGGACTTCATCCTCAAAAGAACCTATTTTCGCTTTCGGCGCCCTCCGGAGCAAAAAAGACAAACGTCCAGCTTTTGCTGCCACAGCAAAGGTGCCAGCGGGGAAAAGTAATGCTGGTTCTCACTGCCTCCTGGAACCCTTTCAAATGCCACAGACAATTTGGCCCTCTCTGCTTTCCTGCGGACTCCATCCTCAAAAGCACCTGTTTTCGCTTTCGGCAGCCTCCGGAGCAAAAAAGACAAACGTCCAGCTTTTGCTGCCACAACAAAGGTGCCAGCGGGGAAAAGTAATGCTGGTTCTCACTGCCTCCTGGAACCCTTTCAAATGCCACAGACAATTTGGCCCTCTCTGCTTTCCTGCGGACTCCATCCTCAAAAGCACCTGTTTTCGCTTTCGGCAGCCTCCGGAGCAAAAAAGACAAACGTCCAGCTTTTGCTGCCACAGCAAAGGTGCCAGCGGGGAAAAGTAATGCTGGTTCTCACTGCCTCCTGGAACCCTTTCAAATGCCACAGACAATTTGGCCCTCTCTGCTTTCCTGCGGACTCCATCCTCAAAAGAACCTATTTTCGCTTTCGGCAGCCTCCGGAGCAAAAAAGACAAACGTCCAGCTTTTGCTGCCACAGCAAAGGTACCAGCGGGGAAAAGTAATGCTCGTTCTCACTGCCTCCTGGAACCCTTTCAAATGCCACAGACAATTTGGCCCTCTCTGCTTTCCTGCGGACTCCATCCTCAAAAGAACCTATTTTTGCTTTCGGCGCCCTCCGGAGCAAAAAAGACAAACGTCCAGCTTTTGCTGCCACAGCAAAGGTACCAGCGGGGAAAAGTAATGCTGGTTCTCACTGCCTCCTGGAACCTCTTCAAATGCCACAGACAATTTGGCCCTCTCTGCTTTCCTGCGGACTCCATCCTCAAAAGCAGCTGTTTTCGCTTTGTGCAGCCTCCGGAGCAAAAAAGACAAACGTCCAGCTTTTGCTGCCACAGCAAAGGTACCAGCGGGGAAAAGTAATGCTGGTTCTCACTGCCTCCTGGAACCTCTTCAAATGCCACAGACAATTTGGCCCTCTCTGCTTTCCTGCGGACTCCATCCTCAAAAGCACCTTTTTTCGCTTTCGGCAACCTCCGGAGCAAAAAAGTCCAGCTTTTGCTGCCACAGCAAAGGTGCCAGCGGGGAAAAGTAATGCTGGTTCTCACTGCCTCCTGGAACCCTTTCAAATGCCACAGACAATTTGGCCCTCTCTGCTTTCCTGCGGACTCCATCCTCAAAAGCACCTGTTTTCGCTTTCGGCAGCCTCCGGAGCAAAAAAGACAAACGTCCAGCTTTTGCTGCCACAGCAAAGGTGCCAGCGGGGGAAAGTAATGCTGGTTCTCACTGCCTCCTGGAACCCTTTCAAATACCACAGACAATTTGGCACTCTCTGCTATCCTGCGGACTCCATCCTCAAAAGCAGCTGCTTTTGCTTTCGGCAGCCTCCGGAGCAAAAAAGACAAACGTCCAGCTTTTGCTGCCACAGCAAATGTGCCAGCGGGGAAAAGTAATGCTGGTTCTCACTGCCTCCTGGAACCCTTTCAAATGCCACAGACAATTTGGCCCTCTCTGCTTTCCTGCGGACTCTATCCTCAAAAGCGCCTTTTTTCACTTTCGGCGCCCTCCGGTGGTAAAAAGACAAACGTCCAGCTTTTGCTGCCGCAGCAAAGGTGCCAGCGGGGAAAAGTAATGCTGGTCCTCACTGCCTCCTGGAACCTCTTTAAATGCCAAAGACAATTTGGCCCTCTCTGCTTTCCTGCGGACTCTATCCTCAAAAGCACCTGTTTTCGCTTTCGGCAGCCTCCGGAGCAAAAAAGACAAACGTCCAGCTTTTGCTGCCACAGCAAAGGTGCCAGCGGGGAAAAGTAATGCTCGTTCTCACTGCCTCCTGGAACCCTTTCAAATGCCACAGACAATTTGGCCCTCTCTGCTTTCCTGCGGACTCCATCCTCAAAAGAACCTATTTTTGCTTTCGGCGCCCTCCGGAGCAAAAAAGACAAACGTCCAGCTTTTGCTGCCACAGCAAAGGTACCAGCGGGGAAAAGTGATGCTGGTTCTCACTGCCTCCTGGAACCCCTTCAAATGCCACAGACAATTTGGCCCTCTCTGCTTTCCTGCGGACTCCATCCTCAAAAGCACCTGTTTTCGCTTTCGGCAGCCTCCGGAGCAAAAAAGACAAACGTCCAGCTTTTGCTGCCACAGCAAAGGTACCAGCGGGGAAAAGTGATGCTGGTTCTCACTGCCTCCTGGAACCCTTTCAAATGCTACAGACAATTTGGCCCTCTCTGCTTTCCTGCGGACTCTATCCTCAAAAGCGCCTTTTTTCACTTTCGGCGCCCTCCGATGGTAAAAAGACAAACGTCCAGCTTTTGCTGCCGCAGCAAATCTGCCAGCGGGGAAAAGTAATGCTGGTCCTCACTGCCTCCTGGAACCTCTTTAAATGCCAAAGACAATTTGGCCCTCTCTGCTTTCCTGCGGACTCCATCCTCAAAAGAACCTATTTTTGCTTTCGGCGCACTCCGGAGCAAAAAAGACAAACGTCCAGCTTTTGCTTCCACAGCAAAGGTACCAGCGGGGAAAAGTAATGCTGGTTCTCACTGCCTCCTGGAACCTCTTCAAATGCCACAGACAATTTGGCCCTCTCTGCTTTCCTGCGGACTCCATCCTGAAAAGCAGCTGTTTTCGCTTTCGGCAACCTCCGGAGCAAAAAAGACAAACGTCCAGCTTTTGCTGCCACAGCAAAGGTGCCAGCGGGGAAAAGTAATGCTGGTTCTCACTGCCTCCTGGAACCCTTTCAAATGCCACAGACAATTTGGCCCTCTCTGCTTTCCTGTGGACTCCATCCTCAAAAGCACCTGTTTTCGCTTTCGGCAGCCTCCGGAGCAAAAAAGACAAACGTCCAGCTTTTGCTGCCACAGCAAAGGTGCCAGCGGGGAAAAGTAATGCTGGTTCTCACTGCCTCCTGGAACCTCTTCAAATGCCTCAGACAATTTGGCCCTCTCTGCTTTCCTGCGGACTCCATCCTCAAAAGCACCTGTTTTCGCTTTCGGCAACCTCCGGAGCAAAAAAGACAAACGTCCAGCTTTTGCTGCCACAGCAAAGGTGGCAGCGGGGAAAAGTAATGCTGGTTCTCACTGCCTCCTGGAACCCTTTCAAATGCCACAGACAATTTGGCCCTCTCTGCTTTGCTGCGGACTCCATCCTCAAAAGCAGCTTTTTTCGCTTTGGGCAGCCTCCGGAGCAAAAAAGACAAACGTCCAGCTTTTGCTGCCACAGCAAAGGTGCCAGCGGGGAAAAGTAATGCTGGTTCTCACTGCCTCCTGGAACCCTTTCAAATGCCACAGACAATTTGGCCCTCTCTGCTTTCCTTCGGACTTCATCCTCAAAAGAACCTATTTTCGCTTTCGGCGCCCTCCGGAGCAAAAAAGACAAACGTCCAGCTTTTGCTGCCACAGCAAAGGTGCCAGCGGGGAAAAGTAATGCTGGTTCTCACTGCCTCCTGGAACCCTTTCAAATGCCACAGACAATTTGGCCCTCTCTGCTTTCCTGCGGACTCCATCCTCAAAAGCACCTGTTTTCGCTTTCGGCAGCCTCCGGAGCAAAAAAGACAAACGTCCAGCTTTTGCTGCCACAACAAAGGTGCCAGCGGGGAAAAGTAATGCTGGTTCTCACTGCCTCCTGGAACCCTTTCAAATGCCACAGACAATTTGGCCCTCTCTGCTTTCCTGCGGACTCCATCCTCAAAAGCAGCTGTTTTCGCTTTGGGCAGCCTCCGGAGCAAAAAAGACAAACGTCCAGCTTTTGCTGCCACAGCAAAGGTGCCAGCGGGGAAAAGTAATGCTGGTTCTCACTGCCTCCTGGAACCCTTTCAAATGCCACAGACAATTTGGCCCTCTCTGCTTTCCTGCGGACTCCATCCTCAAAAGCAGCTGTTTTCGCTTTCGGCAGCCTCCGGAGCAAAAAAGACAAACGTCCAGCTTTTGCTGCCACAGCAAAGGTGCCAGCGGGGAAAAGTAATGCTGGTTCTCACTGCCTCCTGGAACCCTTTCAAATGCCACAGACAATTTGGCCCTCTCTGCTTTGCTGCGGACTCCATCCTCAAAAGAACCTATTTTCGCTTTCGGCAGCCTCCGGAGCAAAAAAGACAAACGTCCAGGTTTTGCTGCCACAGCAAAGGTACCAGCGGGGAAAAGTAATGCTCGTTCTCACTGCCTCCTGGAACCCTTTCAAATGCCACAGACAATTTGGCCCTCTCTGCTTTCCTGCGGACTCCATCCTCAAAAGAACCTATTTTTGCTTTCGGCGCCCTCCGGAGCAAAAAAGACAAACGTCCAGCTTTTGCTGCCACAGCAAAGGTACCAGCGGGGAAAAGTAATGCTGGTTCTCACTGCCTCCTGGAACCTCTTCAAATGCCACAGACAATTTGGCCCTCTCTGCTTTCCTGCGGACTCCATCCTCAAAAGCAGCTGTTTTCGCTTTGTGCAGCCTCCGGAGCAAAAAAGACAAACGTCCAGCTTTTGCTGCCACAGCAAAGGTACCAGCGGGGAAAAGTAATGCTGGTTCTCACTGCCTCCTGGAACCCTTTCAAATGCCACAGACAATTTGGCCCTCTCTGCTTTCCTGCGGACTCCATCCTCAAAAGCACCTGTTTTCGCTTTCGGCAGCCTCCGGAGCAAAAAAGACAAACGTCCAGCTTTTGCTGCCACAGCAAAGGTGCCAGCGGGGGAAAGTAATGCTGGTTCTCACTGCCTCCTGGAACCCTTTCAAATACCACAGACAATTTGGCCCTCTCTGCTATCCTGCGGACTCCATCCTCAAAAGCAGCTGCTTTTGCTTTCGGCAGCCTCCGGAGCAAAAAAGACAAACGTCCAGCTTTTGCTGCCACAGCAAATGTGCCAGCGGGGAAAAGTAATGCTGGTTCTCACTGCCTCCTGGAACCCTTTCAAATGCCACAGACAATTTGGCCCTCTCTGCTTTCCTGCGGACTCTATCCTCAAAAGCGCCTTTTTTCACTTTCGGCGCCCTCCGGTGGTAAAAAGACAAACGTCCAGCTTTTGCTGCCGCAGCAAAGGTGCCAGCGGGGAAAAGTAATGCTGGTCCTCACTGCCTCCTGGAACATCTTTAAATGCCAAAGACAATTTGGCCCTCTCTGCTTTCCTGCGGACTCTATCCTCAAAAGCACCTGTTTTCGCTTTCGGCAGCCTCCGGAGCAAAAAAGACAAACGTCCAGCTTTTGCTGCCACAGCAAAGGTGCCAGCGGGGAAAAGTAATGCTGGTTCTCACTGCCTCCTGGAACCCTTTCAAATGCCACAGACAATTTGGCCCTCTCTGCTTTCCTGCGGACTCCATCTTAAAAAGAACCTATTTTTGCTTTCGGCGCCCTCCGGAGCAAAAAAGACAAACGTCCAGCTTTTGCTGCCACAGCAAAGGTACCAGCGGGGAAAAGTGATGCTGGTTCTCACTGCCTCCTGGAACCCCTTCAAATGCCACAGACAATTTGGCCCTCTCTGCTTTCCTGCGGACTCCATCCTCAAAAGCACCTGTTTTCGCTTTCGGCAGCCTCCGGAGCAAAAAAGACAAACGTCCAGCTTTTGCTGCCACAGCAAAGGTACCAGCGGGGAAAAGTGATGCTGGTTCTCACTGCCTCCTGGAACCCTTTCAAATGCCACAGACAATTTGGCCCTCTCTGCTTTCCTGCGGACTCTATCCTCAAAAGCGCCTTTTTTCACTTTCGGCGCCCTCCGATGGTAAAAAGACAAACGTCCAGCTTTTGCTGCCGCAGCAAATCTGCCAGCGGGGAAAAGTAATGCTGGTCCTCACTGCCTCCTGGAACCTCTTTAAATGCCAAAGACAATTTGGCCCTCTCTGCTTTCCTGCGGACTCTATCCTCAAAAGCACCTTTTTTCGCTTTCAGCAGCCTCCGGAGCAAAAAAGACAAACGTCCAGCTTTTGCTGCCACAGCAAAGGTGCCAGCGGGGAAAAGTAATGCTGGTTCTCACTGCCTCCTGGAACCCTTTCAAATGCCACAGACAATTTGTCCCTCTCTGCTTTCCTGCGGACTCCATCGTCAAAAGAACCTATTTTTGCTTTCGGCGCCCTCCGGAGCAAAAAAGACAAACGTCCAGCTTTTGCTGCCACAGCAAAGGTACCAGCGGGGAAAAGTAATGCTGGTTCTCACTGCCTCCTGGAACCTCTTCAAATGCCACAGACAATTTGGCCCTCTCTGCTTTCCTGCGGACTCCATCCTCAAAAGCAGCTGTTTTCGCTTTCGGCAACCTCCGGAGCAAAAAAGACAAACGTCCAGCTTTTGCTGCCACAGCAAAGGTGCCAGCGGGGAAAAGGAATGCTGGTTCTCACTGCCTCCTGGAACCCTTTCAAATGCCACAGACAATTTGGCCCTCTCTGCTTTCCTGCGGACTCCATCCTCAAAAGCACCTGTTTTCGCTTTCGGCAGCCTCCGGAGCAAAAAAGACAAACGTCCAGCTTTTGCTGCCACAGCAAAGGTGCCAGCGGGGAAAAGTAATGCTGGTTCTCACTGCCTCCTGGAACCTCTTCAAATGCCTCAGACAATTTGGCCCTCTCTGCTTTCCTGCGGACTCCATCCTCAAAAGCACCTGTTTTCGCTTTCGGCAACCTCCGGAGCAAAAAAGACAAACGTCCAGCTTTTGCTGCCACAGCAAAGGTGGCAGCGGGGAAAAGTAATGCTGGTTCTCACTGCCTCCTGGAACCCTTTCAAATGCCACAGACAATTTGGCCCTCTCTGCTTTCCTGCGGACTCCATCCTCAAAAGCAGCTGTTTTCGCTTTCGGCAGCCTCCGGAGCAAAAAAGACAAACGTCCAGCTTTTGCTGCCACAGCAAAGGTGCCAGCGGGGAAAAGTAATGCTGGTTCTCACTGCCTCCTGGAACCCTTTCAAATGCCACAGACAATTTGGCCCTCTCTGCTTTCCTGCGGACTCCATCCTCAAAAGCACCTGTTTTCGCTTTCGGCAGCCTCCGGAGCAAAAAAGACAAACGTCCAGCTTTTGCTGCCACAACAAAGGTGCCAGCGGGGAAAAGTAATGCTGGTTCTCACTGCCTCCTGGAACCCTTTCAAATGCCACAGACAATTTGGCCCTCTCTGCTTTCCTGCGGACTCCATCCTCAAAAGCAGCTGTTTTCGCTTTGGGCAGCCTCCGGAGCAAAAAAGACAAACGTCCAGCTTTTGCTGCCACAGCAAAGGTGCCAGCGGGGAAAAGTAATGCTGGTTCTCACTGCCTCCTGGAACCCTTTCAAATGCCACAGACAATTTGGCCCTCTCTGCTTTCCTGCGGACTCCATCCTCAAAAGCACCTGTTTTCGCTTTCGGCAGCCTCCGGAGCAAAAAAGACAAACGTCCAGCTTTTGCTGCCACAGCAAAGGTGCCAGCGGGGAAAAGCAATGCTGGTTCTCACTGCCTCCTGGAACCCTTTCAAATGCCACAGACAATTTGGCCCTCTCTGCTTTCCTGCGGACTCCATCCTCAAAAGAACCTATTTTCGCTTTCGGCAGCCTCCGGAGCAAAAAAGACAAACGTCCAGCTTTTGCTGCCACAGCAAACGTACCAGCGGGGAAAAGTAATGCTCGTTCTCACTGCCTCCTGGAACCCTTTCAAATGCCACAGACAATTTGGCCCTCTCTGCTTTCCTGCGGACTCCATCCTCAAAAGAACCTATTTTTGCTTTCGGCGCCCTCCGGAGCAAAAAAGACAAACGTCCAGCTTTTGCTGCCACAGCAAAGGTACCAGCGGGGAAAAGTAATGCTGGTTCTCACTGCCTCCTGGAACCTCTTCAAATGCCACAGACAATTTGGCCCTCTCTGCTTTCCTGCGGACTCCATCCTCAAAAGCAGCTCTTTTCGCTTTGGGCAGCCTCCGGAGCAAAAAAGACAAACGTCCAGCTTTTGCTGCCACAGCAAAGGTACCAGCGGGGAAAAGTAATGCTGGTTCTCACTGCCTCCTGGAACCTCTTCAAATGCCACAGACAATTTGGCCCTCTCTGCTTTCCTGCGGACTCCATCCTCAAAAGCACCTGTTTTCGCTTTCGGCAACCTCCGGAGCAAAAAAGTCCAGCTTTTGCTGCCACAGCAAAGGTGCCAGCGGGGAAAAGTAATGCTGGTTCTCACTGCCTCCTGGAACCCTTTCAAATGCCACAGACAATTTGGCCCTCTCTGCTTTCCTGCGGACTCCATCCTCAAAAGCACCTGTTTTCGCTTTCGGCAGCCTCCGGAGCAAAAAAGACAAACGTCCAGCTTTTGCTGCCACAGCAAAGGTGCCAGCGGGGAAAAGTAATGCTGGTTCTCACTGCCTCCTGGAACCCTTTCAAATACCACAGACAATTTGGCCCTCTCTGCTATCCTGCGGACTCCATCCTCAAAAGCAGCTGCTTTCGCTTTCGGCAGCCTCCGGAGCAAAAAAGACAAACATCCAGCTTTTGCTGCCACAGCAAAGGTGCCAGCGGGGAAAAGTAATGCTGGTTCTCACTGCCTCCTGGAACCCTTTCAAATGCCACAGACAATTTGGCCCTCTCTGCTTTCCTGCGGACTCTATCCTCAAAAGCGCCTTTTTTCACTTTCGGCGCCCTCCGGTGGTAAAAAGACAAACGTCCAGCTTTTGCTGCCGCAGCAAAGCTGCCAGCGGGGAAAAGTAATGCTGGTCCTCACTGCCTCCTGGAACCTCTTTAAATGCCAAAGACAATTTGGCCCTCTTTGCTTTCCTGCGGACTCTATCCTCAAAAGCACCTGTTTTCGCTTTCGGCAGCCTCCGGAGCAAAAAAGACAAACGTCCAGCTTTTGCTGCCACAGCAAAGGTGCCAGCGGGGAAAAGTAATGCTGGTTCTCACTGCCTCCTGGAACCCTTTCAAATGCCACAGACAATTTGTCCCTCTCTGCTTTCCTGCGGACTCCATCCTCAAAAGAACCTATTTTTGCTTTCGGCGCCCTCCGGAGCAAAAAAGACAAACGTCCAGCTTTTGCTGCCACAGCAAAGGTACCAGCGGGGAAAAGTAATGCTGGTTCTCACTGCCTCCTGGAACCTCTTCAAATGCCACAGACAATTTGGCCCTCTCTGCTTTCCTGCGGACTCCATCCTCAAAAGCACCTGTTTTCGCTTTCGGCAGCCTCCGGAGCAAAAAAGACAAACGTCCAGCTTTTGCTGCCACAGCAAAGGTGCCAGCGGGGAAAAGTAATGCTGGTTCTCACTGCCTCCTGGAACCTCTTCAAATGCCTCAGACAATTTGGCCCTCTCTGCTTTCCTGCGGACTCCATCCTCAAAAGCAGCTGTTTTCGCTTTGGGCAACCTCCGGAGCAAAAAAGACAAACGTCCAGCTTTTGCTGCCACAGCAAAGGTGCCAGCGGGGAAAAGTAATGCTGGTTCTCACTGCCTCCTGGAACCTTTTCAAATGCCACAGACAATTTGGCCCTCTCTGCTTTGCTGCGGACTCCATCCTCAAAAGCAGCTGTTTTCGCTTTCGGCAGCCTCCGGAGCAAAAAAGACAAACGTCCAGCTTTTGCTGCCACAGCAAAGGTGCCAGCGGGGAAAAGTAATGCTGGTTCTCACTGCCTCCTGGAACCCTTTCAAATGCCACAGACAATTTGGCCCTCTCTGCTTTCCTTCGGACTTCATCCTCAAAAGAACCTATTTTCGCTTTCGGCGCCCTCCGGAGCAAAAAAGATAAACGTCCAGCTTTTGCTGCCACAGCAAAGGTGGCAGCGGGGAAAAGTAATGCTGGTTCTCACTGCCTCCTGGAACCCTTTCAAATGCCACAGACAATTTGGCCCTCTCTGCTTTCCTGCGGACTCCATCCTCAGAAGCAGCTGTTTTCGCTTTGGGCAGCCTCCGGAGCAAAAAAGACAAACGTCCAGCTTTTGCTGCCACAGCAAAGGTGCCAGCGGGGAAAAGGAATGCTGGTTCTCACTGCCTCCTGGAACCCTTTCAAATGCCACAGACAATTTGGCCCTCTCTGCTTTCCTGTGGACTCCATCCTCAAAAGCACCTGTTTTCGCTTTCGGCAGCCTCCGGAGCAAAAAAGACAAACGTCCAGCTTTTGCTGCCACAGCAAAGGTGCCAGCGGGGAAAAGTAATGCTGGTTCTCACTGCCTCCTGGAACCCTTTCAAATGCCACAGACAATTTGGCCCTCTCTGCTTTCCTGCGGACTCCATCCTGAAAAGAACCTATTTTCGCTTTCGGCAGCCTCCGGAGCAAAAAAGACAAACGTCCAGCTTTTGCTGCCACAGCAAAGGTACCTGCGGGGAAAAGTAATGCTCGTTCTCACTGCCTCCTGGAACCTCTTCAAATGCCACAGACAATTTGGCCCTCTCTGCTTTCCTGCGGACTCCTTCCTCAAAAGCACCTGTTTTCGCTTTCGGCAGCCTCCGGAGCAAAAAAGACAAACGTCCAGCTTTTGCTGCTACAGCAAAGGTGCCAGCGGGGAAAAGTAATGCTGGTTCTCACTGCCTCCTGGAACCCTTTCAAATGCCACAGACAATTTGTCCCTCTCTGCTTTCCTGCGGACTCCATCCTCAAAAGAACCTATTTTTGCTTTCGGCGCCCTCCGGAGCAAAAAAGACAAACGTCCAGCTTTTGCTGCCACAGCAAAGGTACCAGCGGGGAAAAGTAATGCTGGTTCTCACTGCCTCCTGGAACCTCTTCAAATGCCACAGACAATTTGGCCCTCTCTGCTTTCCTGCGGACTCCATCCTCAAAAGCACCTGTTTTCGCTTTCGGCAGCCTCCGGAGCAAAAAAGACAAACGTCCAGCTTTTGCTGCCACAGCAAAGGTGCCAGCGGGGAAAAGTAATGCTGGTTCTCACTGCCTCCTGGAACCTCTTCAAATGCCTCAGACAATTTGGCCCTCTCTGCTTTCCTGCGGACTCCATCCTCAAAAGCAGCTGTTTTCGCTTTGGGCAACCTCCGGAGCAAAAAAGACAAACGTCCAGCTTTTGCTGCCACAGCAAAGGTGCCAGCGGGGAAAAGTAATGCTGGTTCTCACTGCCTCCTGGAACCTTTTCAAATGCCACAGACAATTTGGCCCTCTCTGCTTTGCTGCGGACTCCATCCTCAAAAGCAGCTGTTTTCGCTTTCGGCAGCCTCCGGAGCAAAAAAGACAAACGTCCAGCTTTTGCTGCCACAGCAAAGGTGCCAGCGGGGAAAAGTAATGCTGGTTCTCACTGCCTCCTGGAACCCTTTCAAATGCCACAGACAATTTGGCCCTCTCTGCTTTCCTTCGGACTTCATCCTCAAAAGAACCTATTTTCGCTTTCGGCGCCCTCCGGAGCAAAAAAGATAAACGTCCAGCTTTTGCTGCCACAGCAAAGGTGCCAGCGGGGAAAAGTAATGCTGGTTCTCACTGCCTCCTGGAACCCTTTCAAATGCCACAGACAATTTGGCCCTCTCTGCTTTCCTGCGGACTCCATCCTCAAAAGCAGCTGTTTTCGCTTTGGGCAGCCTCCGGAGCAAAAAAGACAAACGTCCAGCTTTTGCTGCCACAGCAAAGGTGCCAGCGGGGAAAAGGAATGCTGGTTCTCACTGCCTCCTGGAACCCTTTCAAATGCCACAGACAATTTGGCCCTCTCTGCTTTCCTGTGGACTCCATCCTCAAAAGCACCTGTTTTCGCTTTCGGCAGCCTCCGGAGCAAAAAAGACAAACGTCCAGCTTTTGCTGCCACAGCAAAGGTGCCAGCGGGGAAAAGTAATGCTGGTTCTCACTGCCTCCTGGAACCCTTTCAAATGCCACAGACAATTTGGCCCTCTCTGCTTTCCTGCGGACTCCATCCTGAAAAGAACCTATTTTCGCTTTCGGCAGCCTCCGGAGCAAAAAAGACAAACGTCCAGCTTTTGCTGCCACAGCAAAGGTACCTGCGGGGAAAAGTAATGCTCGTTCTCACTGCCTCCTGGAACCCTTTCAAATGCCACAGACAATTTGGCCCTCTCTGCTTTCCTGCGGACTCCATCCTCAAAAGAACCTATTTTTGCTTTCGGCGCCCTCCGGAGCAAAAAAGACAAACGTCCAGCTTTTGCTGCCACAGCAAAGGTACCAGCGGGGAAAAGTAATGCTGGTTCTCACTGCCTCCTGGAACCTCTTCAAATGCCACAGACAATTTGGCCCTCTCTGCTTTCCTGCGGACTCCATCCTCAAAAGCAGCTGTTTTCGCTTTCGGCAGCCTCCGGAGCAAAAAAGACAAACGTCCAGCTTTTGCTGCCACAGCAAAGGTGCCAGCGGGGAAAAGGAATGCTGGTTCTCACTGCCTCCTGGAACCCTTTCAAATGCCCCAGACAATTTGGCCCTCTCTGCTTTCCTGTGGACTCCATCCTCAAAAGCACCTGTTTTCGCTTTCGGCAGCCTCCGGAGCAAAAAAGACAAACGTCCAGCTTTTGCTGCCACAGCAAAGGTGCGAGCGGGGAAAAGTAATGCTGGTTCTCACTGCCTCCTGGAACCTCTTCAAATGCCTCAGACAATTTGGCCCTCTCTGCTTTCCTGCGGACTCCATCCTCAAAAGCACCTTTTTTCGCTTTCGGCAGCCTCCGGAGCAAAAAAGTCCAGCTTTTGCTGCCACAGCAAAGGTGCCAGCGGGGAAAAGTAATGCTGGTTCTCACTGCCTCCTGGAACCCTTTCAAATGCCACAGACAATTTGGCCCTCTCTGCTTTCCTGCGGACTCCATCCTCAAAAGCACCTGTTTTCGCTTTCGGCAGCCTCCGGAGCAAAAAAGACAAACGTCCAGCTTTTGCTGCCACAGCAAAGGTGCCAGCGGGGAAAAGTAATGCTGGTTCTCACTGCCTCCTGGAACCCTTTCAAATGCCACAGACAATTTGGCCCTCTCTGCTTTCCTGCGGACTCCATCCTCAAAAGCACCTGTTTTCGCTTTCGGCAGCCTCCGGAGCAAAAAAGACAAACGTCCAGCTTTTGCTGCCACAGCAAAGGTGCCAGCGGGGAAAAGTAATGCTCGTTCTCACTGCCTCCTGGAACCCTTTCAAATGCCACAGACAATTTGGCCCTCTCTGCTTTCCTTCGGACTCCATCCTCAAAAGCACCTATTTTCGCTTTCGGCGCCCTCCGGAGCAAAAAAGAAAAACGTCCAGCTTTTGCTGCCACAGCAAAGGTGCCAGCGGGGAAAAGTAATGCTGGTTCTCACTGCCTCCTGGAACCCTTTCAAATGCCACAGACAATTTGGCCCTCTCTGCTTTCCTGTGGACTCCATCCTCAAAAGCACCTGTTTTCGCTTTCGGCAGCCTCCAGAGCAAAAAAGACAAACGTCCAGCTTTTGCTGCCACAACAAAGGTGCCAGCGGGGAAAAGTAATGCCGGTTCTCACTGCCTCCTGGAACCCTTTCAAATGCCCCAGACAATTTGGCCCTCTCTGCTTTCCTGCGGACTCCATCCTCAAAAGCACCTGTTTTCGCTTTCGGCAGCCTCCGGAGCAAAAAAGACAAACGTCCAGCTTTTGCTGCCACAACAAAGGTGCCAGCGGGGAAAAGTAATGCTGGTTCTCACTGCCTCCTGGAACCCTTTCAAATGCCACAGACAATTTGGCCCTCTCTGCTTTGCTGCGGACTCCATCCTCAAAAGCACCTGTTTTTGCTTTGGGCAGCCTCCGGAGCAAAAAAGACAAACGTCCAGCTTTTGCTGCCACAGCAAAGGTGCCAGCGGGGAAAAGTAATGCTGGTTCTCACTGCCTCCTGGAACCCTTTCAAATGCCACAGACAATTTGGCCCTCTCTGCTTTCCTGCGGACTCCATCCTCAAAAGAACCTATTTTCGCTTTCGGCGCCCTCCGGAGCAAAAAAGACAAACGTCCAGCTTTTGCTGCCACAGCAAAGGTGCCAGCAGGGAAAAGTAATGCTGGTTCTCACTGCCTCCTGGAACTCCTTCAAATGCCACGGACAATTTGGCTCTCTCTGCTTTCCTGCGGACTCCATCCTCAAAAGCACCTGTTTTCGCTTTCGGCAGCCTCCGGAGCAAAAAAGACAAACGTCCAGCTTTTGCTGCCACAGCAAAGGTGCCAGCGGGGAAAAGTAATGCTGGTTCTCACTGCCTCCTGGAACCCTTTCAAATGCCACAGACAATTTGGCCCTCTCTGCTTTCCTGCGGACTCCATCCTCAAAAGCACCTGTTTTCGCTTTTGGCAACCTCCGGAGCAAAAAAGACAAACGTCCAGCTTTTGCTGCCACAGCAAAGGTGCCAGCGGGGAAAAGTAATGCTGGTTCTCACTGCCTCCTGGAACCCCTTCAAATGCCACAGACAATTTGGCCCTCTCTGCTTTCCTGCGGACTCCATCCTCAAAAGCACCTGTTTTCGCTTTCGGCAACCTCCGGAGCAAAAAAGACAAACGTCCAGCTTTTGCTGCCACAGCAAAGGTGCCAGCGGGGAAAAGTAATGCTGGTTCTCACTGCCTCCTGGAACCCTTTCAAATGCCACAGACAATTTGGCCCTCTCTGCTTTCCTGCGGACTCCATCCTCAAAAGCACCTGTTTTCGCTTTCGGCAGCCTCCGGAGCAAAAAAGACAAACGTCCAGCTTTTGCTGCCACAACAAAGGTGCCAGCGGGGAAAAGTAATGCTGGTTCTCACTGCCTCCTGGAACCCTTTCAAATGCCACAGATAATTTGGCCCTCTCTGCTTTCCTGCGGACTCCATCCTCAAAAGCACCTGTTTTCGCTTTCGGCAGCCTCCGGAGCAAAAAAGACAAACGTCCAGCTTTTGCTGCCACAGCAAAGGTGCCAGCGGGGAAAAGTAATGCTGGTTCTCACTGCCTCCTGGAACCCTTTCAAATGCCACAGACAATTTGGCCCTCTCTGCTTTCCTGCGGACTCCATCCTCAAAAGAACCTATTTTCGCTTTCGGCAGCCTCCGGAGCAAAAAAGACAAACGTCCAGCTTTTGCTGCCACAGCAAAGGTACCAGCGGGGAAAAGTAATGCTGGTTCTCACTGCCTCCTGGAACCCTTTCAAATGCCACAGACAATTTGGCCCTCTCTGCTTTCCTGCGGACTCCATCCTCAAAAGAACCTATTTTTGCTTTCGGCGCCCTCCGGAGCAAAAAAGACAAACGTCCAGCTTTTGCTGCCACAGCAAAGGTACCAGCGGGGAAAAGTAATGCTGGTTCTCACTGCCTCCTGGAACCTCTTCAAATGCCACAGACAATTTGGCCCTCTCTGCTTTCCTGCGGACTCCATCCTCAAAAGCACCTGTTTTCGCTTTCGGCAGCCTCCGGAGCAAAAAAGACAAACGTCCAGCTTTTGCTGCCACAGCAAAGGTGCCAGCGGGGAAAAGGAATGCTGGTTCTCACTGCCTCCTGGAACCCTTTCAAATGCCACAGACAATTTGGCCCTCTCTGCTTTCCTGTGGACTCCATCCTCAAAAGCACCTGTTTTCGCTTTCGGCAGCCTCCGGAGCAAAAAAGACAAACGTCCAGCTTTTGCTGCCACAGCAAAGGTGCCAGCGGGGAAAAGTAATGCTGGTTCTCACTGCCTCCTGGAACCTCTTCAAATGCCTCAGACAATTTGGCCCTCTCTGCTTTCCTGCGGACTCCATCCTCAAAAGCACCTTTTTTCGCTTTCGGCAACCTCCGGAGCAAAAAAGTCCAGCTTTTGCTGCCACAGCAAAGGTGCCAGCGGGGAAAAGTAATGCTGGTTCTCACTGCCTCCTGGAACCCTTTCAAATGCCACAGACAATTTGGCCCTCTCTGCTTTCCTGCGGACTCCATCCTCAAAAGCACCTGTTTTCGCTTTCGGCAGCCTCCGGAGCAAAAAAGACAAACGTCCAGCTTTTGCTGCCACAGCAAAGGTGCCAGCGGGGAAAAGTAATGCTGGTTCTCACTGCCTCCTGGAACCCTTTCAAATACCACAGACAATTTGGCCCTCTCTGCTTTCCTGCGGACTCCATCCTCAAAAGCAGCTGCTTTCGCTTTCGGCAGCCTCCGGAGCAAAAAAGACAAACGTCCAGCTTTTGCTGCCACAGCAAAGGTGCCAGCGGGGAAAAGTAATGCTCGTTCTCACTGCCTCCTGGAACCCTTTCAAATGCCACAGACAATTTGGCCCTCTCTGCTTTCCTTCGGACTCCATCCTCAAAAGCACCTATTTTCGCTTTCGGCGCCCTCCGGAGCAAAAAAGACAAACGTCCAGCTTTTGCTGCCACAGCAAAGGTGCCAGCGGGGAAAAGTAATGCCGGTTCTCACTGCCTCCTGGAACCCTTTCAAATGCCACAGACAATTTGGCCCTCTCTGCTTTCCTGCGGACTCCATCCTCAAAAGCACCTGTTTTCGCTTTCGGCAGCCTCCGGAGCAAAAAAGACAAACGTCCAGCTTTTGCTGCCACAGCAAAGGTGCCAGCGGGGAAAAGTAATGCCGGTTCTCACTGCCTCCTGGAACCCTTTCAAATGCCCCAGACAATTTGGCCCTCTCTGCTTTCCTGCGGACTCCATCCTCAAAAGCACCTGTTTTCGCTTTCGGCAGCCTCCGGAGCAAAAAAGACAAACGTCCAGCTTTTGCTGCCACAGCAAAGGTGCCAGCGGGGAAAAGTAATGCTGGTTCTCACTGCCTCCTGGAACCCTTTCAAATGCCACAGACAATTTGGCCCTCTCTGCTTTGCTGCGGACTCCATCCTCAAAAGCAGCTGTTTTCGCTTTGGGCAGCCTCCGGAGCAAAAAAGACAAACGTCCAGCTTTTGCTGCCACAGCAAAGGTGCCAGCGGGGAAAAGTAATGCTGGTTCTCACTGCCTCCTGGAACCCTTTCAAATGCCACAGACAATTTGGCCCTCTCTGCTTTCCTGCGGACTCCATCCTCAAAAGAACCTATTTTTGCTTTCGGCGCCCTCCGGAGCAAAAAAGACAAACGTCCAGCTTTTGCTGCCACAGCAAAGGTGCCAGCAGGGAAAAGTAATGCTGGTTCTCACTGCCTCCTGGAACTCCTTCAAATGCCACAGACAATTTGGCTCTCTCTGCTTTCCTGCGGACTCCATCCTCAAAAGCACCTGTTTTCGCTTTCGGCAGCCTCCGGAGCAAAAAAGACAAACGTCCAGCTTTTGCTGCCACAGCAAAGGTGCCAGCGGGGAAAAGTAATGCTGGTTCTCACTGCCTCCTGGAACCCTTTCAAATGCCACAGACAATTTGGCCCTCTCTGCTTTCCTGCGGACTCCATCCTCAAAAGCACCTGTTTTCGCTTTTGGCAACCTCCGGAGCAAAAAAGACAAACGTCCAGCTTTTGCTGCCACAGCAAAGGTGCCAGCGGGGAAAAGTAATGCTGGTTCTCACTGCCTCCTGGAACCTCTTCAAATGCCTCAGACAATTTGGCCCTCTCTGCTTTGCTGCGGACTCCATCCTCAAAAGCAGCTGTTTTCGCTTTCGGCAGCCTCCGGAGCAAAAAAGACAAACGTCCAGCTTTTGCTGCCACAGCAAAGGTGCCAGCGGGGAAAAGTAATGCTGGTTCTCACTGCCTCCTGGAACCCTTTCAAATGCCACAGACAATTTGGCCCTCTCTGCTTTCCTTCGGACTTCATCCTCAAAAGAACCTATTTTCGCTTTCGGCGCCCTCCGGAGCAAAAAAGACAAACGTCCAGCTTTTGCTGCCACAGCAAAGGTGCCAGCGGGGAAAAGTAATGCTGGTTCTCACTGCCTCCTGGAACCCTTTCAAATGCCACAGACAATTTGGCCCTCTCTGCTTTCCTGCGGACTCCATCCTCAAAAGCACCTGTTTTCGCTTTCGGCAGCCTCCGGAGCAAAAAAGACAAACGTCCAGCTTTTACTGCCACAGCAAAGGTGCCAGCGGGGAAAAGTAATGCTGGTTCTCACTGCCTCCTGGAACCCTTTCAAATGCCACAGACAATTTGGCCCTCTCTGCTTTCCTGCGGACTCCATCCTCAAAAGCAGCTGTTTTCGCTTTGGGCAGCCTCCGGAGCAAAAAAGACAAACGTCCAGCTTTTGCTGCCACAGCAAAGGTGCCAGCGGGGAAAAGGAATGCTGGTTCTCACTGCCTCCTGGAACCCTTTCAAATGCCACAGACAATTTGGCCCTCTCTGCTTTCCTGCGGACTCCATCCTCAAAAGCACCTGTTTTCGCTTTCGGCAGCCTCAGGAGCAAAAAAGACAAACGTCCAGCTTTTGCTGCCAAAACAAAGGTGCCAGCGGGGAAAAGTAATGCTGGTTCTCACTGCCTCCTGGAACCCTTTCAAATGCCACAGACAATTTGGCCCTCTCTGCTTTGCTGCGGACTCCATCCTCAAAAGCAGCTGTTTTCACTTTGGGCAGCCTCCGGAGCAAAAAAGACAAACGTCCAGCTTTTGCTGCCACAGCAAAGGTGCCAGCGAGGAAAATTAATGCTGGTTCTCACTGCCTCCTGGAACCCTTTCAAATGCCCCAGACAATTTGGCCCTCTCTGCTTTCCTGCGGACTCCATCCTCAAAAGCACCTGTTTTCGCTTTCGGCAGCCTCCGGAGCAAAAAAGACAAACGTCCAGCTTTTGCTGCCACAACAAAGGTGCCAGCGGGGAAAAGTAATGCTGGTTCTCACTGCCTCCTGGAACCCTTTCAAATGCCACAGATAATTTGGCTCTCTCTGCTTTCCTGCGGACTCCATCCTCAAAAGCACCTGTTTTCGCTTTCGGCAGCCTCCGGAGCAAAAAAGACAAACGTCCAGCTTTTGCTGCCACAGCAAAGGTGCCAGCGGGGAAAAGTAATGCTCGTTCTCACTGCCTCCTGGAACCCTTTCAAATGCCACAGACAATTTGGCCCTCTCTGCTTTCCTGCGGACTCCATCCTCAAAAGAACCTATTTTCGCTTTCGGCAGCCTCCGGAGCAAAAAAGACAAACGTCCAGCTTTTGCTGCCACAGCAAAGGTACCAGCGGGGAAAAGTAATGCTGGTTCTCACTGCCTCCTGGAACCCTTTCAAATGCCACAGACAATTTGGCCCTCTCTGCTTTCCTGCGGACTCCATCCTCAAAAGAACCTATTTTTGCTTTCGGCGCCCTCCGGAGCAAAAAAGACAAACGTCCAGCTTTTGCTGCCACAGCAAAGGTACCAGCGGGGAAAAGTAATGCTGGTTCTCACTGCCTCCTGGAACCTCTTCAAATGCCTCAGACAATTTGGCCCTCTCTGCTTTCCTGCGGACTCCATCCTCAAAAGCACCTGTTTTCGCTTTCGGCAACCTCCGGAGCAAAAAAGACAAACGTCCAGCTTTTGCTGCCACAGCAAAGGTGGCAGCGGGGAAAAGTAATGCTGGTTCTCACTGCCTCCTGGAACCCTTTCAAATGCCACAGACAATTTGGCCCTCTCTGCTTTGCTGCGGACTCCATCCTCAAAAGCAGCTGTTTTCGCTTTCGGCAGCCTCCGGAGCAAAAAAGACAAACGTCCAGCTTTTGCTGCCACAGCAAAGGTGCCAGCGGGGAAAAGTAATGCTGGTTCTCACTGCCTCCTGGAACCCTTTCAAATGCCACAGACAATTTGGCCCTCTCTGCTTTCCTTCGGACTTCATCCTCAAAAGAACCTATTTTCGCTTTCGGCGCCCTCCGGAGCAAAAAAGACAAACGTCCAGCTTTTGCTGCCACAGCAAAGGTGCCAGCGGGGAAAAGTAATGCTGGTTCTCACTGCCTCCTGGAACCCTTTCAAATGCCACAGACAATTTGGCCCTCTCTGCTTTCCTGCGGACTCCATCCTCAAAAGCACCTGTTTTCGCTTTCGGCAGCCTCCGGAGCAAAAAAGACAAACGTCCAGCTTTTGCTGCCACAACAAAGGTGCCAGCGGGGAAAAGTAATGCTGGTTCTCACTGCCTCCTGGAACCCTTTCAAATGCCACAGACAATTTGGCCCTCTCTGCTTTCCTGCGGACTCCATCCTCAAAAGCAGCTGTTTTCGCTTTGGGCAGCCTCCGGAGCAAAAAAGACAAACGTCCAGCTTTTGCTGCCACAGCAAAGGTGGCAGCGGGGAAAAGGAATGCTGGTTCTCACTGCCTCCTGGAACCCTTTCAAATGCCACAGACAATTTGGCCCTCTCTGCTTTCCTGCGGACTCCATCCTCAAAAGCACCTGTTTTCGCTTTCGGCAGCCTCAAGAGCAAAAAAGACAAACGTCCAGCTTTTGCTGCCACAACAAAGGTGCCAGCGGGGAAAAGTAATGCCGGTTCTCACTGCCTCCTGGAACCCTTTCAAATGCCCCAGACAATTTGGCCCTCTCTGCTTTCCTGCGGACTCCATCCTCAAAAGCACCTGTTTTCGCTTTCGGCAGCCTCCGGAGCAAAAAAGACAAACGTCCAGCTTTTGCTGCCACAGCAAAGGTGCCAGCGGGGAAAAGTAATGCTGGTTCTCACTGCCTCCTGGAACCCTTTCAAATGCCACAGACAATTTGGCCCTCTCTGCTTTGCTGCGGACTCCATCCTCAAAAGCAGCTGTTTTCGCTTTGGGCAGCCTCCGGAGCAAAAAAGACAAACGTCCAGCTTTTGCTGCCACAGCAAAGGTGCCAGCGGGGAAAATTAATGCTGGTTCTCACTGCCTCCTGGAACCCTTTCAAATGCCACAGACAATTTGGCCCTCTCTGCTTTCCTGCGGACTCCATCCTCAAAAGCACCTGTTTTCGCTTTCGGCAGCCTCCGGAGCAAAAAAGAAAAACGTCCAGCTTTTGCTGCCACAACAAAGGTGCCAGCGGGGAAAAGTAATGCTGGTTCTCACTGCCTCCTGGAACCCTTTCAAATGCCACAGACAATTTGGCCCTCTCTGCTTTCCTGCGGACTCCATCCTCAAAAGCAGCTGTTTTCGCTTTCGGCAGCCTCCGGAGCAAAAAAGACAAACGTCCAGCTTTTGCTGCCACAGCAAAGGTGCCAGCGGGGAAAAGGAATGCTGGTTCTCACTGCCTCCTGGAACCCTTTCAAATGCCACAGACAATTTGGCCCTCTCTGCTTTCCTGTGGACTCCATCCTCAAAAGCACCTGTTTTCGCTTTCGGCAGCCTCCGGAGCAAAAAAGACAAACGTCCAGCTTTTGCTGCCACAGCAAAGGTGCCAGCGGGGAAAAGTAATGCTGGTTCTCACTGCCTCCTGGAACCTCTTCAAATGCCTCAGACAATATTGCCCTCTCTGCTTTCCTGCGGACTCCATCCTCAAAAGCACCTGTTTTCGCTTTCGGCAACCTCCGGAGCAAAAAAGTCCAGCTTTTGCTGCCACAGCAAAGGTGCCAGCGGGGAAAAGTAATGCTGGTTCTCACTGCCTCCTGGAACCCTTTCAAATACCACAGACAATTTGGCCCTCTCTGCTTTCCTGCGGACTCCATCCTCAAAAGCAGCTGCTTTCGCTTTCGGCAGCCTCCGGAGCAAAAAAGACAAACGTCCAGCTTTTGCTGCCACAGCAAAGGTGCCAGCGGGGAAAAGTAATGCTCGTTCTCACTGCCTCCTGGAACCCTTTCAAATGCCACAGACAATTTGGCCCTCTCTGCTTTCCTTCGGACTCCATCCTCAAAAGCACCTATTTTCGCTTTCGGCGCCCTCCGGAGCAAAAAAGACAAACGTCCAGCTTTTGCTGCCACAGCAAAGGTGCCAGCGGGGAAAAGTAATGCTGGTTCTCACTGCCTCCTGGAACCCTTTCAAATGCCACAGACAATTTGGCCCTCTCTGCTTTGCTGCGGACTCCATCCTCAAAAGCAGCTGTTTTCGCTTTGGGCAGCCTCCGGAGCAAAAAAGACAAACGTCCAGCTTTTGCTGCCACAGCAAAGGTGCCAGCGGGGAAAAGTAATGCTGGTTCTCACTGCCTCCTGGAACCCTTTCAAATGCCACAGACAATTTGGCCCTCTCTGCTTTCCTGCGGACTCCATCCTCAAAAGAACCTATTTTTGCTTTCGGCGCCCTCCGGAGCAAAAAAGACAAACGTCCAGCTTTTGCTGCCACAGCAAAGGTGCCAGCAGGGAAAAGTAATGCTGGTTCTCACTGCCTCCTGGAACTCCTTCAAATGCCCCAGACAATTTGGCTCTCTCTGCTTTCCTGCGGACTCCATCGTCAAAAGCACCTGTTTTCGCTTTCGGCAACCTCCGGAGCAAAAAAGACAAACGTCCAGCTTTTGCTGCCACAGCAAAGGTGCCAGCGGGGAAAAGGAATGCTGGTTCTCACTGCCTCCTGGAACCTCTTCAAATGCCTCAGACAATTTGGCCCTCTCTGCTTTCCTGCGGACTCCATCCTCAAAAGCACCTGTTTTCGCTTTTGGCAACCTCCGGAGCAAAAAAGACAAACGTCCAGCTTTTGCTGCCACAGCAAAGGTGCCAGCGGGGAAAAGTAATGCTGGTTCTCACTGCCTCCTGGAACCTCTTCAAATGCCTCAGACAATTTGGCCCTCTCTGCTTTCCTGCGGACTCCATCCTCAAAAGCACCTGTTTTCGCTTTCGGCAACCTCCGGAGCAAAAAAGACAAACGTCCAGCTTTTGCTGCCACAGCAAAGGTGCCAGCGGGGAAAAGTAATGCTGGTTCTCACTGCCTCCTGGAACCCTTTCAAATGCCACAGACAATTTGTCCCTCTCTGCTTTCCTGCGGACTCCATCCTCAAAAGAACCTATTTTTGCTTTCGGCGCCCTCCGGAGCAAAAAAGACAAACGTCCAGCTTTTGCTGCCACAGCAAAGGTACCAGCGGGGAAAAGTAATGCTGGTTCTCACTGCCTCCTGGAACCTCTTCAAATGCCACAGACAATTTGGCCCTCTCTGCTTTCCTGCGGACTCCATCCTCAAAAGCACCTGTTTTCGCTTTCGGCAGCCTCCGGAGCAAAAAAGACAAACGTCCAGCTTTTGCTGCCACAGCAAAGGTGCCAGCGGGGAAAAGTAATGCTGGTTCTCACTGCCTCCTGGAACCTCTTCAAATGCCTCAGACAATTTGGCCCTCTCTGCTTTCCTGCGGACTCCATCCTCAAAAGCACCTGTTTTCGCTTTCGGCAACCTCCGGAGCAAAAAAGTCCAGCTTTTGCTGCCACAGCAAAGGTGCCAGCGGGGAAAAGTAATGCTGGTTCTCACTGCCTCCTGGAACCCTTTCAAATACCACAGACAATTTGGCCCTCTCTGCTTTCCTGCGGACTCCATCCTCAAAAGCAGCTGCTTTCGCTTTCGGCAGCCTCCGGAGCAAAAAAGACAAACGTCCAGCTTTTGCTGCCACAGCAAAGGTGCCAGCGGGGAAAAGTAATGCTCGTTCTCACTGCCTCCTGGAACCCTTTCAAATGCCACAGACAATTTGGCCCTCTCTGCTTTCCTTCGGACTCCATCCTCAAAAGCACCTATTTTCGCTTTCGGCGCCCTCCGGAGCAAAAAAGACAAACGTCCAGCTTTTGCTGCCACAGCAAAGGTGCCAGCGGGGAAAAGTAATGCTGGTTCTCACTGCCTCCTGGAACCCTTTCAAATGCCACAGACAATTTGGCCCTCTCTGCTTTGCTGCGGACTCCATCCTCAAAAGCAGCTGTTTTCGCTTTGGGCAGCCTCCGGAGCAAAAAAGACAAACGTCCAGCTTTTGCTGCCACAGCAAAGGTGCCAGCGGGGAAAAGTAATGCTGGTTCTCACTGCCTCCTGGAACCCTTTCAAATGCCACAGACAATTTGGCCCTCTCTGCTTTCCTGCGGACTCCATCCTCAAAAGAACCTATTTTTGCTTTCGGCGCCCTCCGGAGCAAAAAAGACAAACGTCCAGCTTTTGCTGCCACAGCAAAGGTGCCAGCAGGGAAAAGTAATGCTGGTTCTCACTGCCTCCTGGAACTCCTTCAAATGCCCCAGACAATTTGGCTCTCTCTGCTTTCCTGCGGACTCCATCCTCAAAAGCACCTGTTTTCGCTTTCGGCAGCCTCCGGAGCAAAAAAGACAAACGTCCAGCTTTTGCTGCCACAGCAAAGGTGCCAGCGGGGAAAAGGAATGCTGGTTCTCACTGCCTCCTGGAACCCTTTCAAATGCCACAGACAATTTGGCCCTCTCTGCTTTCCTGCGGACTCCATCGTCAAAAGCACCTGTTTTCGCTTTCGGCAACCTCCGGAGCAAAAAAGACAAACGTCCAGCTTTTGCTGCCACAGCAAAGGTGCCAGCGGGGAAAAGTAATGCTGGTTCTCACTGCCTCCTGGAACCTCTTCAAATGCCTCAGACAATTTGGCCCTCTCTGCTTTCCTGCGGACTCCATCCTCAAAAGCACCTGTTTTCGCTTTTGGCAACCTCCGGAGCAAAAAAGACAAACGTCCAGCTTTTGCTGCCACAGCAAAGGTGCCAGCGGGGAAAAGTAATGCTGGTTCTCACTGCCTCCTGGAACCTCTTCAAATGCCTCAGACAATTTGGCCCTCTCTGCTTTCCTGCGGACTCCATCCTCAAAAGCACCTGTTTTCGCTTTCGGCAACCTCCGGAGCAAAAAAGACAAACGTCCAGCTTTTGCTGCCACAGCAAAGGTGCCAGCGGGGAAAAGTAATGCTGGTTCTCACTGCCTCCTGGAACCCTTTCAAATGCCACAGACAATTTGTCCCTCTCTGCTTTCCTGCGGACTCCATCCTCAAAAGAACCTATTTTTGCTTTCGGCGCCCTCCGGAGCAAAAAAGACAAACGTCCAGCTTTTGCTGCCACAGCAAAGGTACCAGCGGGGAAAAGTAATGCTGGTTCTCACTGCCTCCTGGAACCTCTTCAAATGCCACAGACAATTTGGCCCTCTCTGCTTTCCTGCGGACTCCATCCTCAAAAGCAGCTGTTTTCGCTTTCGGCAGCCTCCGGAGCAAAAAAGACAAACGTCCAGCTTTTGCTGCCACAGCAAAGGTGCCAGCGGGGAAAAGTAATGCTGGTTCTCACTGCCTCCTGGAACCTCTTCAAATGCCTCAGACAATTTGGCCCTCTCTGCTTTCCTGCGGACTCCATCCTCAAAAGCACCTGTTTTCGCTTTCGGCAACCTCCGGAGCAAAAAAGACAAACGTCCAGCTTTTGCTGCCACAGCAAAGGTGGCAGCGGGGAAAAGTAATGCTGGTTCTCACTGCCTCCTGGAACCTTTTCAAATGCCACAGACAATTTGGCCCTCTCTGCTTTGCTGCGGACTCCATCCTCAAAAGCAGCTGTTTTCACTTTCGGCAGCCTCCGGAGCAAAAAAGACAAACGTCCAGCTTTTGCTGCCACAGCAAAGGTGCCAGCGGGGAAAAGTAATGCTGGTTCTCACTGCCTCCTGGAACCCTTTCAAATGCCACAGACAATTTGGCCCTCTCTGCTTTCCTTCGGACTTCATCCTCAAAAGAACCTATTTTCGCTTTCGGCGCCCTCCGGAGCAAAAAAGACAAACGTCCAGCTTTTGCTGCCACAGCAAAGGTGCCAGCGGGGAAAAGTAATGCTGGTTCTCACTGCCTCCTGGAACCCTTTCAAATGCCACAGACAATTTGGCCCTCTCTGCTTTCCTGCGGACTCCATCCTCAAAAGCACCTGTTTTCGCTTTCGGCAGCCTCCGGAGCAAAAAAGACAAACGTCCAGCTTTTGCTGCCACAACAAAGGTGCCAGCGGGGAAAAGTAATGCTGGTTCTCACTGCCTCCTGGAACCCTTTCAAATGCCACAGACAATTTGGCCCTCTCTGCTTTCCTGCGGACTCCATCCTCAAAAGCACCTGTTTTCGCTTTCGGCAGCCTCCGGAGCAAAAAAGACAAACGTCCAGCTTTTGCTGCCACAGCAAAGGTGCCAGCGGGGAAAAGGAATGCTGGTTCTCACTGCCTCCTGGAACCCTTTCAAATGCCACAGACAATTTGGCCCTCTCTGCTTTCCTGTGGACTCCATCCTCAAAAGCACCTGTTTTCGCTTTCGGCAGCCTCCGGAGCAAAAAAGACAAACGTCCAGCTTTTGCTGCCACAGCAAAGGTGCCAGCGGGGAAAAGTAATGCTGGTTCTCACTGCCTCCTGGAACCCTTTCAAATGCCACAGACAATTTGGCCCTCTCTGCTTTCCTGCGGACTCCATCCTCAAAAGAACCTATTTTTGCTTTCGGCGCCCTCCGGAGCAAAAAAGACAAACGTCCAGCTTTTGCTGCCACAGCAAAGGTACCAGCGGGGAAAAGTAATGCTGGTTCTCACTGCCTCCTGGAACCTCTTCAAATGCCACAGACAATTTGGCCCTCTCTGCTTTCCTGCGGACTCCATCCTCAAAAGCAGCTGTTTTCGCTTTCGGCAGCCTCCGGAGCAAAAAAGACAAACGTCCAGCTTTTGCTGCCACAGCAAAGGTGCCAGCGGGGAAAAGGAATGCTGGTTCTCACTGCCTCCTGGAACCCTTTCAAATGCCCCAGACAATTTGGCCCTCTCTGCTTTCCTGTGGACTCCATCCTCAAAAGCACCTGTTTTCGCTTTCGGCAGCCTCCGGAGCAAAAAAGACAAACGTCCAGCTTTTGCTGCCACAGCAAAGGTGCGAGCGGGGAAAAGTAATGCTGGTTCTCACTGCCTCCTGGAACCTCTTCAAATGCCTCAGACAATTTGGCCCTCTCTGCTTTCCTGCGGACTCCATCCTCAAAAGCACCTTCTTTCGCTTTCGGCAACCTCCGGAGCAAAAAAGTCCAGCTTTTGCTGCCACAGCAAAGGTGCCAGCGGGGAAAAGTAATGCTGGTTCTCACTGCCTCCTGGAACCCTTTCAAATGCCACAGACAATTTGGCCCTCTCTGCTTTCCTGCGGACTCCATCCTCAAAAGCACCTGTTTTCGCTTTCGGCAGCCTCCGGAGCAAAAAAGACAAACGTCCAGCTTTTGCTGCCACAGCAAAGGTGCCAGCGGGGAAAAGTAATGCTGGTTCTCACTGCCTCCTGGAACCCTTTCAAATGCCACAGACAATTTGGCCCTCTCTGCTTTCCTGCGGACTCCATCCTCAAAAGCACCTGTTTTCGCTTTCGGCAGCCTCCGGAGCAAAAAAGACAAACGTCCAGCTTTTGCTGCCACAGCAAAGGTGCCAGCGGGGAAAAGTAATGCTCGTTCTCACTGCCTCCTGGAACCCTTTCAAATGCCACAGACAATTTGGCCCTCTCTGCTTTCCTTCGGACTCCATCCTCAAAAGCACCTATTTTCGCTTTCGGCGCCCTCCGGAGCAAAAAAGACAAACGTCCAGCTTTTGCTGCCACAGCAAAGGTGCCAGCGGGGAAAAGTAATGCTGGTTCTCACTGCCTCCTGGAACCCTTTCAAATGCCACAGACAATTTGGCCCTCTCTGCTTTCCTGTGGACTCCATCCTCAAAAGCACCTGTTTTCGCTTTCGGCAGCCTCCAGAGCAAAAAAGACAAACGTCCAGCTTTTGCTGCCACAACAAAGGTGCCAGCGGGGAAAAGTAATGCCGGTTCTCACTGCCTCCTGGAACCCTTTCAAATGCCCCAGACAATTTGGCCCTCTCTGCTTTCCTGCGGACTCCATCCTCAAAAGCACCTGTTTTCGCTTTCGGCAGCCTCCGGAGCAAAAAAGACAAACGTCCAGCTTTTGCTGCCACAGCAAAGGTGCCAGCGGGGAAAAGTAATGCTGGTTCTCACTGCCTCCTGGAACCCTTTCAAATGCCACAGACAATTTGGCCCTCTCTGCTTTCCTGCGGACTCCATCCTCAAAAGAACCTATTTTCGCTTTCGGCGCCCTCCGGAGCAAAAAAGACAAACGTCCAGCTTTTGCTGCCACAGCAAAGGTGCCAGCAGGGAAAAGTAATGCTGGTTCTCACTGCCTCCTGGAACTCCTTCAAATGCCCCAGACAATTTGGCTCTCTCTGCTTTCCTGCGGACTCCATCCTCAAAAGCACCTGTTTTCGCTTTTGGCAGCCTCCGGAGCAAAAAAGACAAACGTCCAGCTTTTGCTGCCACAGCAAAGGTGCCAGCGGGGAAAAGTAATGCTGGTTCTCACTGCCTCCTGGAACCCTTTCAAATGCCACAGACAATTTGGCCCTCTCTGCTTTCCTGCGGACTCCATCCTCAAAAGCACCTGTTTTCGCTTTTGGCAACCTCCGGAGCAAAAAAGACAAACGTCCAGCTTTTGCTGCCACAGCAAAGGTGCCAGCGGGGAAAAGTAATGCTGGTTCTCACTGCCTCCTGGAACCCCTTCAAATGCCACAGACAATTTGGCCCTCTCTGCTTTCCTGCGGACTCCATCCTCAAAAGCACCTGTTTTCGCTTTCGGCAACCTCCGGAGCAAAAAAGACAAACGTCCAGCTTTTGCTGCCACAGCAAAGGTGCCAGCGGGGAAAAGTAATGCTGGTTCTCACTGCCTCCTGGAACCCTTTCAAATGCCACAGACAATTTGGCCCTCTCTGCTTTCCTGCGGACTCCATCCTCAAAAGCACCTGTTTTCGCTTTCGGCAGCCTCCGGAGCAAAAAAGACAAACGTCCAGCTTTTGCTGCCACAACAAAGGTGCCAGCGGGGAAAAGTAATGCTGGTTCTCACTGCCTCCTGGAACCCTTTCAAATGCCACAGATAATTTGGCCCTCTCTGCTTTCCTGCGGACTCCATCCTCAAAAGCACCTGTTTTCGCTTTCGGCAGCCTCCGGAGCAAAAAAGACAAACGTCCAGCTTTTGCTGCCACAGCAAAGGTGCCAGCGGGGAAAAGTAATGCTGGTTCTCACTGCCTCCTGGAACCCTTTCAAATGCCACAGACAATTTGGCCCTCTCTGCTTTCCTGCGGACTCCATCCTCAAAAGAACCTATTTTCGCTTTCGGCAGCCTCCGGAGCAAAAAAGACAAACGTCCAGCTTTTGCTGCCACAGCAAAGGTACCAGCGGGGAAAAGTAATGCTGGTTCTCACTGCCTCCTGGAACCCTTTCAAATGCCACAGACAATTTGGCCCTCTCTGCTTTCCTGCGGACTCCATCCTCAAAAGAACCTATTTTTGCTTTCGGCGCCCTCCGGAGCAAAAAAGACAAACGTCCAGCTTTTGCTGCCACAGCAAAGGTACCAGCGGGGAAAAGTAATGCTGGTTCTCACTGCCTCCTGGAACCTCTTCAAATGCCACAGACAATTTGGCCCTCTCTGCTTTCCTGCGGACTCCATCCTCAAAAGCAGCTGTTTTCGCTTTCGGCAGCCTCCGGAGCAAAAAAGACAAACGTCCAGCTTTTGCTGCCACAGCAAAGGTGCCAGCGGGGAAAAGGAATGCTGGTTCTCACTGCCTCCTGGAACCCTTTCAAATGCCACAGACAATTTGGCCCTCTCTGCTTTCCTGTGGACTCCATCCTCAAAAGCACCTGTTTTCGCTTTCGGCAGCCTCCGGAGCAAAAAAGACAAACGTCCAGCTTTTGCTGCCACAGCAAAGGTGCCAGCGGGGAAAAGTAATGCTGGTTCTCACTGCCTCCTGGAACCTCTTCAAATGCCTCAGACAATTTGGCCCTCTCTGCTTTCCTGCGGACTCCATCCTCAAAAGCACCTTTTTTCGCTTTCGGCAACCTCCGGAGCAAAAAAGTCCAGCTTTTGCTGCCACAGCAAAGGTGCCAGCGGGGAAAAGTAATGCTGGTTCTCACTGCCTCCTGGAACCCTTTCAAATGCCACAGACAATTTGGCCCTCTCTGCTTTCCTGCGGACTCCATCCTCAAAAGCACCTGTTTTCGCTTTCGGCAGCCTCCGGAGCAAAAAAGACAAACGTCCAGCTTTTGCTGCCACAGCAAAGGTGCCAGCGGGGAAAAGTAATGCTGGTTCTCACTGCCTCCTGGAACCCTTTCAAATACCACAGACAATTTGGCCCTCTCTGCTTTCCTGCGGACTCCATCCTCAAAAGCAGCTGTTTTCGCTTTCGGCAGCCTCCGGAGCAAAAAAGACAAACGTCCAGCTTTTGCTGCCACAGCAAAGGTGCCAGCGGGGAAAAGTAATGCTCGTTCTCACTGCCTCCTGGAACCCTTTCAAATGCCACAGACAATTTGGCCCTCTCTGCTTTCCTTCGGACTCCATCCTCAAAAGCACCTATTTTCGCTTTCGGCGCCCTCCGGAGCAAAAAAGACAAACGTCCAGCTTTTGCTGCCACAGCAAAGGTGCCAGCGGGGAAAAGTAATGCTGGTTCTCACTGCCTCCTGGAACCCTTTCAAATGCCACAGACAATTTGGCCCTCTCTGCTTTCCTGCGGACTCCATCCTCAAAAGCACCTGTTTTCGCTTTCGGCAGCCTCCGGAGCAAAAAAGACAAACGTCCAGCTTTTGCTGCCACAACAAAGGTGCCAGCGGGGAAAAGTAATGCCGGTTCTCACTGCCTCCTGGAACCCTTTCAAATGCCCCAGACAATTTGGCCCTCTCTGCTTTCCTGCGGACTCCATCCTCAAAAGCACCTGTTTTCGCTTTCGGCAGCCTCCGGAGCAAAAAAGACAAACGTCCAGCTTTTGCTGCCACAGCAAAGGTGCCAGCGGGGAAAAGTAATGCTGGTTCTCACTGCCTCCTGGAACCCTTTCAAATGCCACAGACAATTTGGCCCTCTCTGCTTTGCTGCGGACTCCATCCTCAAAAGCAGCTGTTTTCGCTTTGGGCAGCCTCCGGAGCAAAAAAGACAAACGTCCAGCTTTTGCTGCCACAGCAAAGGTGCCAGCGGGGAAAAGTAATGCTGGTTCTCACTGCCTCCTGGAACCCTTTCAAATGCCACAGACAATTTGGCCCTCTCTGCTTTCCTGCGGACTCCATCCTCAAAAGCACCTGTTTTCGCTTTCGGCAGCCTCCGGAGCAAAAAAGACAAACGTCCAGCTTTTGCTGCCACAGCAAAGGTGCCAGCGGGGAAAAGTAATGCTGGTTCTCACTGCCTCCTGGAACCCTTTCAAATGCCACAGACAATTTGGCCCTCTCTGCTTTCCTGCGGACTCCATCCTCAAAAGCACCTTTTTTCGCTTTCGGCAACCTCCGGAGCAAAAAAGTCCAGCTTTTGCTGCCACAGCAAAGGTGCCAGCGGGGAAAAGTAATGCTGGTTCTCACTGCCTCCTGGAACCCTTTCAAATGCCACAGACAATTTGGCCCTCTCTGCTTTCCTGCGGACTCCATCCTCAAAAGCACCTGTTTTCGCTTTCGGCAGCCTCCGGAGCAAAAAAGACAAACGTCCAGCTTTTGCTGCCACAGCAAAGGTGCCAGCGGGGAAAAGTAATGCTGGTTCTCACTGCCTCCTGGAACCCTTTCAAATACCACAGACAATTTGGCCCTCTCTGCTTTCCTGCGGACTCCATCCTCAAAAGCAGCTGTTTTCGCTTTCGGCAGCCTCCGGAGCAAAAAAGACAAACGTCCAGCTTTTGCTGCCACAGCAAAGGTGCCAGCGGGGAAAAGTAATGCTCGTTCTCACTGCCTCCTGGAACCCTTTCAAATGCCACAGACAATTTGGCCCTCTCTGCTTTCCTTCGGACTCCATCCTCAAAAGCACCTATTTTCGCTTTCGGCGCCCTCCGGAGCAAAAAAGACAAACGTCCAGCTTTTGCTGCCACAGCAAAGGTGCCAGCGGGGAAAAGTAATGCTGGTTCTCACTGCCTCCTGGAACCCTTTCAAATGCCACAGACAATTTAGCCCTCTCTGCTTTCCTGCGGACTCCATCCTCAAAAGCACCTGTTTTCGCTTTCGGCAGCCTCCGGAGCAAAAAAGACAAACGTCCAGCTTTTGCTGCCACAACAAAGGTGCCAGCGGGGAAAAGTAATGCCGGTTCTCACTGCCTCCTGGAACCCTTTCAAATGCCCCAGACAATTTGGCCCTCTCTGCTTTCCTGCGGACTCCATCCTCAAAAGCACCTGTTTTCGCTTTCGGCAGCCTCCAGAGCAAAAAAGACAAACGTCCAGCTTTTGCTGCCACAGCAAAGGTGCCAGCGGGGAAAAGTAATGCTGGTTCTCACTGCCTCCTGGAACCCTTTCAAATGCCACAGACAATTTGGCCCTCTCTGCTTTGCTGCGGACTCCATCCTCAAAAGCAGCTGTTTTCGCTTTCGGCAGCCTCCGGAGCAAAAAAGACAAACGTCCAGCTTTTGCTGCCACAGCAAAGGTGCCAGCGGGGAAAAGTAATGCTGGTTCTCACTGCCTCCTGGAACCCTTTCAAATGCCACAGACAATTTGGCCCTCTCTGCTTTCCTGCGGACTCCATCCTCAAAAGAACCTATTTTTGCTTTCGGCGCCCTCCGGAGCAAAAAAGACAAACGTCCAGCTTTTGCTGCCACAGCAAAGGTGCCAGCAGGGAAAAGTAATGCTGGTTCTCACTGCCTCCTGGAACTCCTTCAAATGCCACAGACAATTTGGCTCTCTCTGCTTTCCTGCGGACTCCATCCTCAAAAGCACCTGTTTTCGCTTTCGGCAGCCTCTGGAGCAAAAAAGACAAACGTCCAGCTTTTGCTGCCACAGCAAAGGTGCCAGCGGGGAAAAGTAATGCTGGTTCTCACTGCCTCCTGGAACCCTTTCAAATGCCACAGACAATTTGGCCCTCTCTGCTTTCCTGCGGACTCCATCCTCAAAAGCAGCTGTTTTCGCTTTCGGCAGCCTCCGGAGCAAAAAAGACAAACGTCCAGCTTTTGCTGCCACAGCAAAGGTGCCAGCGGGGAAAAGTAATGCTGGTTCTCACTGCCTCCTGGAACCCTTTCAAATGCCACAGACAATTTGGCCCTCTCTGCTTTCCTGCGGACTCCATCCTCAAAAGAACCTATTTTTGCTTTCGGCGCCCTCCGGAGCAAAAAAGACAAACGTCCAGCTTTTGCTGCCACAGCAAAGGTGCCAGCAGGGAAAAGTAATGCTGGTTCTCACTGCCTCCTGGAACTCCTTCAAATGCCACAGACAATTTGGCTCTCTCTGCTTTCCTGCGGACTCCATCCTCAAAAGCACCTGTTTTCGCTTTCGGCAGCCTCTGGAGCAAAAAAGACAAACGTCCAGCTTTTGCTGCCACAGCAAAGGTGCCAGCGGGGAAAAGTAATGCTGGTTCTCACTGCCTCCTGGAACCCTTTCAAATGCCACAGACAATTTGGCCCTCTCTGCTTTCCTGCGGACTCCATCCTCAAAAGCACCTGTTTTCGCTTTTGGCAACCTCCGGAGCAAAAAAGACAAACGTCCAGCTTTTGCTGCCACAGCAAAGGTGCCAGCGGGGAAAAGTAATGCTGGTTCTCACTGCCTCCTGGAACCTCTTCAAATGCCTCAGACAATTTGGCCCTCTCTGCTTTCCTGCGGACTCCATCCTCAAAAGCACCTGTTTTCGCTTTCGGCAGCCTCCGGAGCAAAAAAGACAAACGTCCAGCTTTTGCTGCCACAGCAAAGGTGCCAGCGGGGAAAAGTAATGCTGGTTCTCACTGCCTCCTGGAACCCTTTCAAATGCCACAGACAATTTGGCCCTCTCTGCTTTCCTGCGGACTCCATCCTCAAAAGCACCTGTTTTCGCTTTTGGCAACCTCCGGAGCAAAAAAGACAAACGTCCAGCTTTTGCTGCCACAGCAAAGGTGCCAGCGGGGAAAAGTAATGCTGGTTCTCACTGCCTCCTGGAACCTCTTCAAATGCCTCAGACAATTTGGCCCTCTCTGCTTTCCTGCGGACTCCATCCTCAAAAGCACCTGTTTTCGCTTTCGGCAACCTCCGGAGCAAAAAAGAAAAACATCCAGCTTTTGCTGCCACAGCAAAGGTGGCAGCGGGGAAAAGTAATGCTGGTTCTCACTGCCTCCTGGAACCCTTTCAAATGCCACAGACAATTTGGCCCTCTCTGCTTTGCTGCGGACTCCATCCTCAAAAGCAGCTGTTTTCGCTTTCGGCAGCCTCCGGAGCAAAAAAGACAAACGTCCAGCTTTTGCTGCCACAGCAAAGGTGCCAGCGGGGAAAAGTAATGCTGGTTCTCACTGCCTCCTGGAACCCTTTCAAATGCCACAGACAATTTGGCCCTCTCTGCTTTCCTTCGGACTTCATCCTCAAAAGAACCTATTTTCGCTTTCGGCGCCCTCCGGAGCAAAAAAGACAAACGTCCAGCTTTTGCTGCCACAGCAAAGGTGCCAGCGGGGAAAAGTAATGCTGGTTCTCACTGCCTCCTGGAACCCTTTCAAATGCCACAGACAATTTGGCCCTCTCTGCTTTCCTGCGGACTCCATCCTCAAAAGCACCTGTTTTCGCTTTCGGCAGCCTCCGGAGCAAAAAAGACAAACGTCCAGCTTTTGCTGCCACAACAAAGGTGCCAGCGGGGAAAAGTAATGCTGGTTCTCACTGCCTCCTGGAACCCTTTCAAATGCCACAGACAATTTGGCCCTCTCTGCTTTCCTGCGGACTCCATCCTCAAAAGCAGCTGTTTTCGCTTTGGGCAGCCTCCGGAGCAAAAAAGACAAACGTCCAGCTTTTGCTGCCACAGCAAAGGTGCCAGCGGGGAAAAGTAATGCTGGTTCTCACTGCCTCCTGGAACCCTTTCAAATGCCACAGACAATTTGGCCCTCTCTGCTTTCCTGCGGACTCCATCCTCAAAAGCACCTGTTTTCGCTTTCGGCAGCCTCAGGAGCAAAAAAGACAAACGTCCAGCTTTTGCTGCTAAAACAAAGGTGCCAGCGGGGAAAAGTAATGCTGGTTCTCACTGCCTCCTGGAACCCTTTCAAATGCCACAGACAATTTGGCCCTCTCTGCTTTGCTGCGGACTCCATCCTCAAAAGCAGCTGTTTTCGCTTTGGGCAGCCTCCGGAGCAAAAAAGACAAACGTCCAGCTTTTGCTGCCACAGCAAAGGTGCCAGCGGGGAAAATTAATGCTGGTTCTCACTGCCTCCTGGAACCCTTTCAAATGCCACAGACAATTTGGCCCTCTCTGCTTTCCTGCGGACTCCATCCTGAAAAGCACCTGTTTTCGCTTTCGGCAGCCTCCGGAGCAAAAAAGACAAACGTCCAGCTTTTGCTGCCACAACAAAGGTGCCAGCGGGGAAAAGTAATGCTGGTTCTCACTGCCTCCTGGAACCCTTTCAAATGCCACAGATAATTTGGCCCTCTCTGCTTTCCTGCGGACTCCATCCTCAAAAGCACCTGTTTTCGCTTTCGGCAGCCTCCGGAGCAAAAAAGACAAACGTCCAGCTTTTGCTGCCACAGCAAAGGTGCCAGCGGGGAAAAGTAATGCTCGTTCTCACTGCCTCCTGGAACCCTTTCAAATGCCACAGACAATTTGGCCCTCTCTGCTTTCCTGCGGACTCCATCCTCAAAAGAACCTATTTTCGCTTTCGGCAGCCTCCGGAGCAAAAAAGACAAACGTCCAGCTTTTGCTGCCACAGCAAAGGTACCAGCGGGGAAAAGTAATGCTGGTTCTCACTGCCTCCTGGAACCCTTTCAAATGCCACAGACAATTTGGCCCTCTCTGCTTTCCTGCGGACTCCATCCTCAAAAGAACCTATTTTTGCTTTCGGCGCCCTCCGGAGCAAAAAAGACAAACGTCCAGCTTTTGCTGCCACAGCAAAGGTACCAGCGGGGAAAAGTAATGCTGGTTCTCACTGCCTCCTGGAACCTCTTCAAATGCCTCAGACAATTTGGCCCTCTCTGCTTTCCTGCGGACTCCATCCTCAAAAGCACCTGTTTTCGCTTTCGGCAGCCTCCGGAGCAAAAAAGACAAACGTCCAGCTTTTGCTGCCACAGCAAAGGTGCCAGCGGGGAAAAGTAATGCTCGTTCTCACTGCCTCCTGGAACCCTTTCAAATGCCACAGACAATTTGGCCCTCTCTGCTTTCCTGCGGACTCCATCCTCAAAAGAACCTATTTTCGCTTTCGGCAGCCTCCGGAGCAAAAAAGACAAACGTCCAGCTTTTGCTGCCACAGCAAAGGTACCAGCGGGGAAAAGTAATGCTGGTTCTCACTGCCTCCTGGAACCCTTTCAAATGCCACAGACAATTTGGCCCTCTCTGCTTTCCTGCGGACTCCATCCTCAAAAGAACCTATTTTTGCTTTCGGCGCCCTCCGGAGCAAAAAAGACAAACGTCCAGCTTTTGCTGCCACAGCAAAGGTACCAGCGGGGAAAAGTAATGCTGGTTCTCACTGCCTCCTGGAACCTCTTCAAATGCCTCAGACAATTTGGCCCTCTCTGCTTTCCTGCGGACTCCATCCTCAAAAGCACCTGTTTTCGCTTTCGGCAACCTCCGGAGCAAAAAAGACAAACGTCCAGCTTTTGCTGCCACAGCAAAGGTGGCAGCGGGGAAAAGTAATGCTGGTTCTCACTGCCTCCTGGAACCCTTTCAAATGCCACAGACAATTTGGCCCTCTCTGCTTTGCTGCGGACTCCATCCTCAAAAGCAGCTGTTTTCGCTTTCGGCAGCCTCCGGAGCAAAAAAGACAAACGTCCAGCTTTTGCTGCCACAGCAAAGGTGCCAGCGGGGAAAAGTAATGCTGGTTCTCACTGCCTCCTGGAACCCTTTCAAATGCCACAGACAATTTGGCCCTCTCTGCTTTCCTTTGGACTTCATCCTCAAAAGAACCTATTTTCGCTTTCGGCGCCCTCCGGAGCAAAAAAGACAAACGTCCAGCTTTTGCTGCCACAGCAAAGGTGCCAGCGGGGAAAAGTAATGCTGGTTCTCACTGCCTCCTGGAACCCTTTCAAATGCCACAGACAATTTGGCCCTCTCTGCTTTCCTGCGGACTCCATCCTCAAAAGCACCTGTTTTCGCTTTCGGCAGCCTCCGGAGCAAAAAAGACAAACGTCCAGCTTTTGCTGCCACAACAAAGGTGCCAGCGGGGAAAAGTAATGCTGGTTCTCACTGCCTCCTGGAACCCTTTCAAATGCCACAGACAATTTGGCCCTCTCTGCTTTCCTGCGGACTCCATCCTCAAAAGCAGCTGTTTTCGCTTTGGGCAGCCTCCGGAGCAAAAAAGACAAACGTCCAGCTTTTGCTGCCACAGCAAAGGTGGCAGCGGGGAAAAGTAATGCTGGTTCTCACTGCCTCCTGGAACCCTTTCAAATGCCACAGACAATTTGGCCCTCTCTGCTTTCCTGCGGACTCCATCCTCAAAAGCACCTGTTTTCGCTTTCGGCAGCCTCCGGAGCAAAAAAGACAAACGTCCAGCTTTTGCTGCCACAACAAAGGTGCCAGCGGGGAAAAGTAATGCTGGTTCTCACTGCCTCCTGGAACCCTTTCAAATGCCACAGATAATTTGGCCCTCTCTGCTTTCCTGCGGACTCCATCCTCAAAAGCACCTGTTTTCGCTTTCGGCAGCCTCTGGAGCAAAAAAGACAAACGTCCAGCTTTTGCTGCCACAGCAAAGGTGCCAGCGGGGAAAAGTAATGCTCGTTCTCACTGCCTCCTGGAACCCTTTCAAATGCCACAGACAATTTGGCCCTCTCTGCTTTCCTTCGGACTTCATCCTCAAAAGAACCTATTTTCGCTTTCGGCGCCCTCCGGAGCAAAAAAGACAAACGTCCAGCTTTTGCTGCCACAGCAAAGGTGCCAGCGGGGAAAAGTAATGCTGGTTCTCACTGCCTCCTGGAACCCTTTCAAATGCCACAGACAATTTGGCCCTCTCTGCTTTCCTGCGGACTCCATCCTCAAAAGCACCTGTTTTCGCTTTCGGCAGCCTCCGGAGCAAAAAAGACAAACGTCCAGCTTTTGCTGCCACAACAAAGGTGCCAGCGGGGAAAAGTAATGCTGGTTCTCACTGCCTCCTGGAACCCTTTCAAATGCCACAGACAATTTGGCCCTCTCTGCTTTCCTGCGGACTCCATCCTCAAAAGCACCTGTTTTCGCTTTCGGCAGCCTCCGGAGCAAAAAAGACAAACGTCCAGCTTTTGCTGCCACAACAAAGGTGCCAGCGGGGAAAAGTAATGCCGGTTCTCACTGCCTCCTGGAACCCTTTCAAATGCCCCAGACAATTTGGCCCTCTCTGCTTTCCTGCGGACTCCATCCTCAAAAGCACCTGTTTTCGCTTTCGGCAGCCTCCGGAGCAAAAAAGACAAACGTCCAGCTTTTGCTGCCACAGCAAAGGTGCCAGCGGGGAAAAGTAATGCTGGTTCTCACTGCCTCCTGGAACCCTTTCAAATGCCACAGACAATTTGGCCCTCTCTGCTTTCCTGCGGACTCCATCCTCAAAAGCAGCTGTTTTCGCTTTGGGCAGCCTCCGGAGCAAAAAAGACAAACGTCCAGCTTTTGCTGCCACAGCAAAGGTGCCAGCGGGGAAAAGTAATGCTGGTTCTCACTGCCTCCTGGAACCCTTTCAAATGCCACAGACAATTTGGCCCTCTCTGCTTTCCTGCGGACTCCATCCTCAAAAGAACCTATTTTTGCTTTCGGCGCCCTCCGGAGCAAAAAAGACAAACGTCCAGCTTTTGCTGCCACAGCAAAGGTGCCAGCAGGGAAAAGTAATGCTGGTTCTCACTGCCTCCTGGAACTCCTTCAAATGCCCCAGACAATTTGGCTCTCTCTGCTTTCCTGCGGACTCCATCCTCAAAAGCACCTGTTTTCGCTTTCGGCAGCCTCCGGAGCAAAAAAGATAAACGTCCAGCTTTTGCTGCCACAGCAAAGGTGCCAGCGGGGAAAAGTAATGCTGGTTCTCACTGCCTCCTGGAACCCTTTCAAATGCCACAGACAATTTGGCCCTCTCTGCTTTCCTGCGGACTCCATCCTCAAAAGCACCTGTTTTCGCTTTTGGCAACCTCCGGAGCAAAAAAGACAAACGTCCAGCTTTTGCTGCCACAGCAAAGGTGGCAGCGGGGAAAAGTAATGCTGGTTCTCACTGCCTCCTGGAACCTCTTCAAATGCCTCAGACAATTTGGCCCTCTCTGCTTTCCTGCGGACTCCATCCTCAAAAGCACCTGTTTTCGCTTTCGGCAGCCTCCGGAGCAAAAAAGACAAACGTCCAGCTTTTGCTGCCACAGCAAAGGTGCCAGCGGGGAAAAGTAATGCTGGTTCTCACTGCCTCCTGGAACCCTTTCAAATGCCACAGACAATTTGGCCCTCTCTGCTTTCCTGCGGACTCCATCCTCAAAAGCACCTGTTTTCGCTTTTGGCAACCTCCGGAGCAAAAAAGACAAACGTCCAGCTTTTGCTGCCACAGCAAAGGTGCCAGCGGGGAAAAGTAATGCTGGTTCTCACTGCCTCCTGGAACCTCTTCAAATGCCTCAGACAATTTGGCCCTCTCTGCTTTGCTGCGGACTCCATCCTCAAAAGCACCTGTTTTCGCTTTCGGCAACCTCCGGAGCAAAAAAGACAAACGTCCAGCTTTTGCTGCCACAGCAAAGGTGCCAGCGGGAAAAGTAATGCTGGTTCTCACTGCCCTCCTGGAACCCTTTCAAATGCCACAGACAATTTGGCCCTCTCTGCTTTGCTGCGGACTCCATCCTCAAAAGCAGCTGTTTTCGCTTTCGGCAGCCTCCGGAGCAAAAAAGACAAACGTCCAGCTTTTGCTGCCACAGCAAAGGTGCCAGCGGGGAAAAGTAATGCTGGTTCTCACTGCCTCCTGGAACCCTTTCAAATGCCACAGACAATTTGGTTCTCTCTGCTTTCCTTCGGACTTCATCCTCAAAAGAACCTATTTTCGCTTTCGGCGCCCTCCGGAGCAAAACAGACAAACGTCAAGCTTTTGCTGCCACAGCAAAGGTGCCAGCGGGGAAAAGTAATGCTGTTTCTCACTGCCTCCTGGAACCCTTTCAAATGCTACAGACAATTTGGCCCTCTCTGCTTTCCTGCGGACTCCATCCTCAAAAGCACCTGTTTTCGCTTTCGGCAGCCTCCGGAGCAAAAAAGACAAACGTCCAGCTTTTGCTGCCACAACAAAGGTGCCAGCGGGGAAAAGTAATGCTGGTTCTCACTGCCTCCTGGAACCCTTTCAAATGCCACAGACAATTTGGCCCTCTCTGCTTTCCTGCGGACTCCATCCTCAAAAGCAGCTGTTTTCGCTTTGGGCAGCCTCCGGAGCAAAAAAGACAAACGTCCAGCTTTTGCTGCCACAGCAAAGGTGCCAGCGGGGAAAAGGAATGCTGGTTCTCACTGCCTCCTGGAACCCTTTCAAATGCCACAGACAATTTGGCCCTCTCTGCTTTCCTGCGGGACTCCATCCTCAAAAGCACCTGTTTTCGCATTCGGCAACCTCCGGAGCAAAAAAGTCCAGCTTTTGCTGCCACAGCAAAGGTGCCAGCGGGGAAAAGTAATGCTGGTTCTCACTGCCTCCTGGAACCCTTTCAAATGCCACAGACAATTTGGCCCTCTCTGCTTTCCTGCGGACTCCATCCTCAAAAGCACCTGTTTTCGCTTTCGGCAGCCTCCGGAGCAAAAAAGACAAACGTCCAGCTTTTGCTGCCACAGCAAAGGTGCCAGCGGGGAAAGTAATGCTGGTTCTCACTGCCTCCTGGAACCCTTTCAAATACCACAGACAATTTGGCCCTCTCTGCTTTCCTGCGGACTCCATCCTCAAAAGCAGCTGCTTTCGCTTTCGGCAGCCTCCGGAGCAAAAAAGACAAACGTCCAGCTTTTGCTGCCACAGCAAAGGTGCCAGCGGGGAAAAGTAATGCTGGTTCTCACTGCCTCCTGGAACCCCTTTCAAATGCCACAGACAATTTGGCCCTCTCTGCTTTCCTTCGGACTCCATCCTCAAAAGCACCTATTTTCGCTTTCGGCGCCCTCCGGAGCAAAAAAGACAAACGTCCAGCTTTTGCTGCCACAGCAAAGGTGCCAGCGGGAAAAGTAATGCTGGTTCTCACTGCCTCCTGGAACCCTTTCAAATGCCACAGACAATTTGGCCCTCTCTGCTTTCCTGCGGACTCCATCCTCAAAAGCACCTGTTTTCGCTTTCGGCAGCCTCCGGAGCAAAAAAGACAAACGTCCAGCTTTTGCTGCCACAACAAAGGTGCCAGCGGGGAAAAGTAATGCCGGTTCTCACTGCCTCCTGGAACCCTTTCAAATGCCCCAGACAATTTGGCCCTCTCTGCTTTCCTGCGGACTCCATCCTCAAAAGCACCTGTTTTCGCTTTCGGCAGCCTCCGGAGCAAAAAAGACAAACGTCCAGCTTTTGCTGCCACAGCAAAGGTGCCAGCGGGGAAAAGTAATGCTGGTTCTCACTGCCTCCTGGAACCCTTTCAAATGCCACAGACAATTTGGCCCTCTCTGCTTTCCTGCGGACTCCATCCTCAAAAGCAGCTGTTTTCGCTTTGGGCAGCCTCCGGAGCAAAAAAGACAAACGTCCAGCTTTTGCTGCCACAGCAAAGGTGCCAGCGGGGAAAAGTAATGCTGGTTCTCACTGCCTCCTGGAACCCTTTCAAATGCCACAGACAATTTGGCCCTCTCTGCTTTCCTGCGGACTCCATCCTCAAAAGAACCTATTTTTGCTTTCGGCGCCCTCCGGAGCAAAAAAGACAAACGTCCAGCTTTTGCTGCCACAGCAAAGGTGCCAGCAGGGAAAAGTAATGCTGGTTCTCACTGCCTCCTGGAACTCCTTCAAATGCCCCAGACAATTTGGCTCTCTCTGCTTTCCTGCGGACTCCATCCTCAAAAGCACCTGTTTTCGCTTTCGGCAGCCTCCGGAGCAAAAAAGACAAACGTCCAGCTTTTGCTGCCACAGCAAAGGTGCCAGCGGGGAAAAGTAATGCTGGTTCTCACTGCCTCCTGGAACCTCTTCAAATGCCACAGACAATTTGGCCCTCTCTGCTTTCCTGCGGACTCCATCCTCAAAAGCACCTGTTTTCGCTTTCGGCAACCTCCGGAGCAAAAAAGACAAACGTCCAGCTTTTGCTGCCACAGCAAAGGTGCCAGCGGGGAAAAGTAATGCTGGTTCTCACTGCCTCCTGGAACCCTTTCAAATGCCCCAGACAATTTGGCCCTCTCTGCTTTCCTGCGGACTCCATCCTCAAAAGCACCTGTTTTCGCTTTTGGCAGCCTCCGGAGCAAAAAAGACAAACGTCCAGCTTTTGCTGCCACAGCAAAGGTGCCAGCGGGGAAAAGTAATGCTGGTTCTCACTGCCTCCTGGAACCCTTTCAAATGCCACAGACAATTTGGCCCTCTCTGCTTTGCTGCGGACTCCATCCTCAAAAGCAGCTGTTTTCGCTTTCAGCAGCCTCCGGAGCAAAAAAGACAAACGTCCAGCTTTTGCTGCCACAGCAAAGGTGCCAGCGGGGAAAAGTAATGCTGGTTCTCACTGCCTCCTGGAACCCTTTCAAATGCCACAGACAATTTGGCCCTCTCTGCTTTCCTGCGGACTCCATCCTCAAAAGAACCTATTTTTGCTTTCGGCGCCCTCCGGAGCAAAAAAGACAAACGTCCAGCTTTTGCTGCCACAGCAAAGGTGCCAGCAGGGAAAAGTAATGCTGGTTCTCACTGCCTCCTGGAACTCCTTCAAATGCCCCAGACAATTTGGCTCTCTCTGCTTTCCTGCGGACTCCATCCTCAAAAGCACCTGTTTTCGCTTTCGGCAGCCTCCGGAGCAAAAAAGACAAACGTCCAGCTTTTGCTGCCACAGCAAAGGTGCCAGCGGGGAAAAGTAATGCTGGTTCTCACTGCCTCCTGGAACCCTTTCAAATGCCCCAGACAATTTGGCCCTCTCTGCTTTCCTGCGGACTCCATCCTCAAAAGCACCTGTTTTCGCTTTTGGCAGCCTCCGGAGCAAAAAAGACAAACGTCCAGCTTTTGCTGCCACAGCAAAGGTGCCAGCGGGGAAAAGTAATGCTGGTTCTCACTGCCTCCTGGAACCCTTTCAAATGCCACAGACAATTTGGCCCTCTCTGCTTTCCTGCGGACTCCATCCTCAAAAGAACCTATTTTTGCTTTCGGCGCCCTCCGGAGCAAAAAAGACAAACGTCCAGCTTTTGCTGCCACAGCAAAGGTGCCAGCGGGGAAAAGTAATGCTGGTTCTCACTGCCTCCTGGAACCCTTTCAAATGCCACAGACAATTTGGACCTCTCTGCTTTCCTGCGGACTCCATCCTCAAAAGAACCTATTTTTGCTTTCGGCGCCCTCCGGAGCAAAAAAGACAAACGTCCAGCTTTTGCTGCCACAGCAAAGGTACCAGCGGGGAAAAGTAATGCTGGTTCTCACTGCCTCCTGGAACCCTTTCAAATGCCACAGACAATTTGGCCCTCTCTGCTTTCCTGCGGACTCCATCCTCAAAAGCACCTGTTTTCGCTTTGGGCAGCCTCCGGAGCAAAAAAGACAAACGTCCAGCTTTTGCTGCCACAGCAAAGGTGCCAGCGGGGAAAAGGAATGCTGGTTCTCACTGCCTCCTGGAACCCTTTCAAATGCCACAGACAATTTGGCCCTCTCTGCTTTCCTGCGGACTCCATCCTCAAAAGCACCTGTTTTCGCTTTCGGCAGCCTCCGGAGCAAAAAAGACAAACGTCCAGCTTTTGCTGCCACAGCAAAGGTGCCAGCGGGGAAAAGTAATGCTGGTTCTCACTGCCTCCTGGAACCCTTTCAAATGCCACAGACAATTTGGCCCTCTCTGCTTTCCTGCGGACTCCATCCTCAAAAGCACCTGTTTTCGCTTTGGGCAGCCTCCGGAGCAAAAAAGACAAACGTCCAGCTTTTGCTGCCACAGCAAAGGTGCCAGCGGGGAAAAGTAATGCTGGTTCTCACTGCCTCCTGGAACCCTTTCAAATGCCACAGACAATTTGGCCCTCTCTGCTTTCCTGCGGACTCCATCCTCAAAAGCACCTGTTTTCGCTTTCGGCAGCCTCCGGAGCAAAAAAGACAAACGTCCAGCTTTTGCTGCCACAACAAAGGTGCCAGCGGGGAAAAGTAATGCCGGTTCTCACTGCCTCCTGGAACCCTTTCAAATGCCCCAGACAATTTGGCCCTCTCTGCTTTCCTGCGGACTCCATCCTCAAAAGCACCTGTTTTCGCTTTCGGCAGCCTCCGGAGCAAAAAAGACAAACGTCCAGCTTTTGCTGCCACAGCAAAGGTGCCAGCGGGGAAAAGTAATGCTGGTTCTCACTGCCTCCTGGAACCCTTTCAAATGCCACAGACAATTTGGCCCTCTCTGCTTTCCTGCGGACTCCATCCTCAAAAGCACCTGTTTTCGCTTTGGGCAGCCTCCGGAGCAAAAAAGACAAACGTCCAGCTTTTGCTGCCACAGCAAAGGTGCCAGCGGGGAAAAGTAATGCTGGTTCTCACTGCCTCCTGGAACCCTTTCAAATGCCACAGACAATTTGGCCCTCTCTGCTTTCCTGCGGACTCCATCCTCAAAAGAACCTATTTTTGCTTTCGGCGCCCTCCGGAGCAAAAAAGACAAACGTCCAGCTTTTGCTGCCACAGCAAAGGTGCCAGCAGGGAAAAGTAATGCTGGTTCTCACTGCCTCCTGGAACTCCTCCAAATTCCCCAGACAATTTGGCTCTCTCTGCTTTCCTGCGGACTCCATCCTCAAAAGCACCTGTTTTCGCTTTTGGCAACCTCCGGAGCAAAAAAGACAAACGTCCAGCTTTTGCTGCCACAGCAAAGGTGGCAGCGGGGAAAAGTAATGCTGGTTCTCACTGCCTCCTGGAACCTCTTCAAATGCCTCAGACAATTTGGCCCTCTCTGCTTTCCTGCGGACTCCATCCTCAAAAGCACCTGTTTTCGCTTTCGGCAGCCTCCGGAGCAAAAAAGACAAACGTCCAGCTTTTGCTGCCACAGCAAAGGTGCCAGCGGGGAAAAGTAATGCTGGTTCTCACTGCCTCCTGGAACCCTTTCAAATGCCACAGACAATTTGGCCCTCTCTGCTTTCCTGCGGACTCCATCCTCAAAAGCACCTGTTTTCGCTTTTGGCAACCTCCGGAGCAAAAAAGACAAACGTCCAGCTTTTGCTGCCACAGCAAAGGTGCCAGCGGGGAAAAGTAATGCTGGTTCTCACTGCCTCCTGGAACCTCTTCAAATGCCTCAGACAATTTGGCCCTCTCTGCTTTGCTGCGGACTCCATCCTCAAAAGCACCTGTATTCGCTTTCGGCAACCTCCGGAGCAAAAAAGACAAACGTCCAGCTTTTGCTGCCACAGCAAAGGTGCCAGCGGGGAAAAGTAATGCTGGTTCTCACTGCCTCCTGGAACCCTTTCAAATGCCACAGACAATTTGGCCCTCTCTGCTTTGCTGCGGACTCCATCCTCAAAAGCAGCTGTTTTCGCTTTCGGCAGCCTCCGGAGCAAAAAAGACAAACGTCCAGCTTTTGCTGCCACAGCAAAGGTGCCAGCGGGGAAAAGTAATGCTGGTTCTCACTGCCTCCTGGAACCCTTTCAAATGCCACAGACAATTTGGACCTCTCTGCTTTCCTTCGGACTTCATCCTCAAAAGAACCTATTTTCGCTTTCGGCGCCCTCCGGAGCAAAAAAGACAAACGTCCAGCTTTTGCTGCCACAGCAAAGGTGCCAGCGGGGAAAAGTAATGCTGGTTCTCACTGCCTCCTGGAACCCTTTCAAATGCTACAGACAATTTGGCCCTCTCTGCTTTCCTGCGGACTCCATCCTCAAAAGCACCTGTTTTCGCTTTCGGCAGCCTCCGGAGCAAAAAAGACAAACGTCCAGCTTTTGCTGCCACAACAAAGGTGCCAGCGGGGAAAAGTAATGCTGGTTCTCACTGCCTCCTGGAACCCTTTCAAATGCCACAGACAATTTGGCCCTCTCTGCTTTCCTGCGGACTCCATCCTCAAAAGCAGCTGTTTTCGCTTTGGGCAGCCTCCGGAGCAAAAAAGACAAACGTCCAGCTTTTGCTGCCACAGCAAAGGTGCCAGCGGGGAAAAGGAATGCTGGTTCTCACTGCCTCCTGGAACCCTTTCAAATGCCACAGACAATTTGGCCCTCTCTGCTTTCCTGCGGACTCCATCCTCAAAAGCACCTGTTTTCGCTTTCGGCAACCTCCGGAGCAAAAAAGTCCAGCTTTTGCTGCCACAGCAAAGGTGCCAGCGGGGAAAAGTAATGCTGGTTCTCACTGCCTCCTGGAACCCTTTCAAATGCCACAGACAATTTGGCCCTCTCTGCTTTCCTGCGGACTCCATCCTCAAAAGCACCTGTTTTCGCTTTCGGCAGCCTCCGGAGCAAAAAAGACAAACGTCCAGCTTTTGCTGCCACAGCAAAGGTGCCAGCGGGGAAAAGTAATGCTGGTTCTCACTGCCTCCTGGAACCCTTTCAAATACCACAGACAATTTGGCCCTCTCTGCTTTCCTGCGGACTCCATCCTCAAAAGCAGCTGCTTTCGCTTTCGGCAGCCTCCGGAGCAAAAAAGACAAACGTCCAGCTTTTGCTGCCACAGCAAAGGTGCCAGCGGGGAAAAGTAATGCTGGTTCTCACTGCCTCCTGGAACCCTTTCAAATGCCACAGACAATTTGGCCCTCTCTGCTTTCCTTCGGACTCCATCCTCAAAAGCACCTATTTTCGCTTTCGGCGCCCTCCGGAGCAAAAAAGACAAACGTCCAGCTTTTGCTGCCACAGCAAAGGTGCCAGCGGGGAAAAGTAATGCTGGTTCTCACTGCCTCCTGGAACCCTTTCAAATGCCACAGACAATTTGGCCCTCTCTGCTTTCCTGCGGACTCCATCCTCAAAAGCACCTGTTTTCGCTTTCGGCAGCCTCCGGAGCAAAAAAGACAAACGTCCAGCTTTTGCTGCCACAACAAAGGTGCCAGCGGGGAAAAGTAATGCCGGTTCTCACTGCCTCCTGGAACCCTTTCAAATGCCCCAGACAATTTGGCCCTCTCTGCTTTCCTGCGGACTCCATCCTCAAAAGCACCTGTTTTCGCTTTCGGCAGCCTCCGGAGCAAAAAAGACAAACGTCCAGCTTTTGCTGCCACAGCAAAGGTGCCAGCGGGGAAAAGTAATGCTGGTTCTCACTGCCTCCTGGAACCCTTTCAAATGCCACAGACAATTTGGCCCTCTCTGCTTTCCTGCGGACTCCATCCTCAAAAGCAGCTGTTTTCGCTTTGGGCAGCCTCCGGAGCAAAAAAGACAAACGTCCAGCTTTTGCTGCCACAGCAAAGGTGCCAGCGGGGAAAAGTAATGCTGGTTCTCACTGCCTCCTGGAACCCTTTCAAATGCCACAGACAATTTGGCCCTCTCTGCTTTCCTGCGGACTCCATCCTCAAAAGAACCTATTTTTGCTTTCGGCGCCCTCCGGAGCAAAAAAGACAAACGTCCAGCTTTTGCTGCCACAGCAAAGGTGCCAGCAGGGAAAAGTAATGCTGGTTCTCACTGCCTCCTGGAACTCCTTCAAATGCCCCAGACAATTTGGCTCTCTCTGCTTTCCTGCGGACTCCATCCTCAAAAGCACCTGTTTTCGCTTTCGGCAGCCTCCGGAGCAAAAAAGACAAACGTCCAGCTTTTGCTGCCACAGCAAAGGTGCCAGCGGGGAAAAGTAATGCTGGTTCTCACTGCCTCCTGGAACCTCTTCAAATGCCACAGACAATTTGGCCCTCTCTGCTTTCCTGCGGACTCCATCCTCAAAAGCACCTGTTTTCGCTTTCGGCAACCTCCGGAGCAAAAAAGACAAACGTCCAGCTTTTGCTGCCACAGCAAAGGTGCCAGCGGGGAAAAGTAATGCTGGTTCTCACTGCCTCCTGGAACCCTTTCAAATGCCACAGACAATTTGGCCCTCTCTGCTTTCCTGCGGACTCCATCCTCAAAAGCACCTGTTTTCGCTTTTGGCAGCCTCCGGAGCAAAAAAGACAAACGTCCAGCTTTTGCTGCCACAGCAAAGGTGCCAGCGGGGAAAAGTAATGCTGGTTCTCACTGCCTCCTGGAACCCTTTCAAATGCCACAGACAATTTGGCCCTCTCTGCTTTGCTGCGGACTCCATCCTCAAAAGCAGCTGTTTTCGCTTTCAGCAGCCTCCGGAGCAAAAAAGACAAACGTCCAGCTTTTGCTGCCACAGCAAAGGTGCCAGCGGGGAAAAGTAATGCTGGTTCTCACTGCCTCCTGGAACCCTTTCAAATGCCACAGACAATTTGGCCCTCTCTGCTTTCCTGCGGACTCCATCCTCAAAAGAACCTATTTTTGCTTTCGGCGCCCTCCGGAGCAAAAAAGACAAACGTCCAGCTTTTGCTGCCACAGCAAAGGTGCCAGCAGGGAAAAGTAATGCTGGTTCTCACTGCCTCCTGGAACTCCTTCAAATGCCCCAGACAATTTGGCTCTCTCTGCTTTCCTGCGGACTCCATCCTCAAAAGCACCTGTTTTCGCTTTCGGCAGCCTCCGGAGCAAAAAAGACAAACGTCCAGCTTTTGCTGCCACAGCAAAGGTGCCAGCGGGGAAAAGTAATGCTGGTTCTCACTGCCTCCTGGAACCCTTTCAAATGCCCCAGACAATTTGGCCCTCTCTGCTTTCCTGCGGACTCCATCCTCAAAAGCACCTGTTTTCGCTTTTGGCAGCCTCCGGAGCAAAAAAGACAAACGTCCAGCTTTTGCTGCCACAGCAAAGGTGCCAGCGGGGAAAAGTAATGCTGGTTCTCACTGCCTCCTGGAACCCTTTCAAATGCCACAGACAATTTGGACCTCTCTGCTTTCCTGCGGACTCCATCCTCAAAAGAACCTATTTTTGCTTTCGGCGCCCTCCGGAGCAAAAAAGACAAACGTCCAGCTTTTGCTGCCACAGCAAAGGTGCCAGCGGGGAAAAGTAATGCTGGTTCTCACTGCCTCCTGGAACCCTTTCAAATGCCACAGACAATTTGGACCTCTCTGCTTTCCTGCGGACTCCATCCTCAAAAGAACCTATTTTTGCTTTCGGCGCCCTCCGGAGCAAAAAAGACAAACGTCCAGCTTTTGCTGCCACAGCAAAGGTACCAGCGGGGAAAAGTAATGCTGGTTCTCACTGCCTCCTGGAACCCTTTCAAATGCCACAGACAATTTGGCCCTCTCTGCTTTCCTGCGGACTCCATCCTCAAAAGCACCTGTTTTCGCTTTGGGCAGCCTCCGGAGCAAAAAAGACAAACGTCCAGCTTTTGCTGCCACAGCAAAGGTGCCAGCGGGGAAAAGGAATGCTGGTTCTCACTGCCTCCTGGAACCCTTTCAAATGCCACAGACAATTTGGCCCTCTCTGCTTTCCTGCGGACTCCATCCTCAAAAGCACCTGTTTTCGCTTTCGGCAGCCTCCGGAGCAAAAAAGACAAACGTCCAGCTTTTGCTGCCACAGCAAAGGTGCCAGCGGGGAAAAGTAATGCTGGTTCTCACTGCCTCCTGGAACCCTTTCAAATGCCACAGACAATTTGGCCCTCTCTGCTTTCCTGCGGACTCCATCCTCAAAAGCACCTGTTTTCGCTTTGGGCAGCCTCCGGAGCAAAAAAGACAAACGTCCAGCTTTTGCTGCCACAGCAAAGGTGCCAGCGGGGAAAAGTAATGCTGGTTCTCACTGCCTCCTGGAACCCTTTCAAATGCCCCAGACAATTTGGCCCTCTCTGCTTTCCTGCGGACTCCATCCTCAAAAGAACCTATTTTCGCTTTCGGCAGCCTCCGGAGCAAAAAAGACAAACGTCCAGCTTTTGCTGCCACAGCAAAGGTGCCAGCGGGGAAAAGTAATGCTGGTTCTCACTGCCTCCTGGAACCCTTTCAAATGCCACAGACAATTTGGACCTCTCTGCTTTCCTGCGGACTCCATCCTCAAAAGAACCTATTTTTGCTTTCGGCGCCCTCCGGAGCAAAAAAGACAAACGTCCAGCTTTTGCTGCCACAGCAAAGGTACCAGCGGGGAAAAGTAATGCTGGTTCTCACTGCCTCCTGGAACCCTTTCAAATGCCACAGACAATTTGGCCCTCTCTGCTTTCCTGCGGACTCCATCCTCAAAAGCACCTGTTTTCGCTTTGGGCAGCCTCCGGAGCAAAAAAGACAAACGTCCAGCTTTTGCTGCCACAGCAAAGGTGCCAGCGGGGAAAAGGAATGCTGGTTCTCACTGCCTCCTGGAACCCTTTCAAATGCCACAGACAATTTGGCCCTCTCTGCTTTCCTGCGGACTCCATCCTCAAAAGCACCTGTTTTCGCTTTCGGCAGCCTCCGGAGCAAAAAAGACAAACGTCCAGCTTTTGCTGCCACAGCAAAGGTGCCAGCGGGGAAAAGTAATGCTGGTTCTCACTGCCTCCTGGAACCCTTTCAAATGCCACAGACAATTTGGCCCTCTCTGCTTTCCTGCGGACTCCATCCTCAAAAGCACCTGTTTTCGCTTTGGGCAGCCTCCGGAGCAAAAAAGACAAACGTCCAGCTTTTGCTGCCACAGCAAAGGTGCCAGCGGGGAAAAGTAATGCTGGTTCTCACTGCCTCCTGGAACCCTTTCAAATGCCCCAGACAATTTGGCCCTCTCTGCTTTCCTGCGGACTCCATCCTCAAAAGAACCTATTTTCGCTTTCGGCAGCCTCCGGAGCAAAAAAGACAAACGTCCAGCTTTTGCTGCCACAGCAAAGGTGCCAGCGGGGAAAAGTAATGCTGGTTCTCACTGCCTCCTGGAACCCTTTCAAATGCCACAGACAATTTGGCCCTCTCTGCTTTCCTGCGGACTCCATCCTCAAAAGAACCTATTTTCGCTTTCGGCAGCCTCCAGAGCAAAAAAGACAAACGTCCAGCTTTTGCTGCCACAGCAAAGGTGCCAGCGGGGAAAAGTAATGCTGGTTCTCACTGCCTCCTGGAACCCTTTCAAATGCCACAGACAATTTGGCCCTCTCTGCTTTCCTGCGGACTCCATCCTCAAAAGCACCTGTTTTCGCTTTGGGCAGCCTCCGGAGCAAAAAAGACAAACGTCCAGCTTTTGCTGCCACAGCAAAGGTGCCAGCGGGGAAAAGTAATGCTGGTTCTCACTGCCTCCTGGAACCCTTTCAAATGCCCCAGACAATTTGGCCCTCTCTGCTTTCCTGCGGACTCCATCCTCAAAAGAACCTATTTTCGCTTTCGGCAGCCTCCGGAGCAAAAAAGACAAACGTCCAGCTTTTGCTGCCACAGCAAAGGTGCCAGCGGGGAAAAGTAATGCTGGTTCTCACTGCCTCCTGGAACCCTTTCAAATGCCACAGACAATTTGGACCTCTCTGCTTTCCTGCGGACTCCATCCTCAAAAGAACCTATTTTTGCTTTCGGCGCCCTCCGGAGCAAAAAAGACAAACGTCCAGCTTTTGCTGCCACAGCAAAGGTACCAGCGGGGAAAAGTAATGCTGGTTCTCACTGCCTCCTGGAACCCTTTCAAATGCCACAGACAATTTGGCCCTCTCTGCTTTCCTGCGGACTCCATCCTCAAAAGCACCTGTTTTCGCTTTGGGCAGCCTCCGGAGCAAAAAAGACAAACGTCCAGCTTTTGCTGCCACAGCAAAGGTGCCAGCGGGGAAAAGGAATGCTGGTTCTCACTGCCTCCTGGAACCCTTTCAAATGCCACAGACAATTTGGCCCTCTCTGCTTTCCTGCGGACTCCATCCTCAAAAGCACCTGTTTTCGCTTTCGGCAGCCTCCGGAGCAAAAAAGACAAACGTCCAGCTTTTGCTGCCACAGCAAAGGTGCCAGCGGGGAAAAGTAATGCTGGTTCTCACTGCCTCCTGGAACCCTTTCAAATGCCACAGACAATTTGGCCCTCTCTGCTTTCCTGCGGACTCCATCCTCAAAAGCACCTGTTTTCGCTTTGGGCAGCCTCCGGAGCAAAAAAGACAAACGTCCAGCTTTTGCTGCCACAGCAAAGGTGCCAGCGGGGAAAAGTAATGCTGGTTCTCACTGCCTCCTGGAACCCTTTCAAATGCCCCAGACAATTTGGCCCTCTCTGCTTTCCTGCGGACTCCATCCTCAAAAGAACCTATTTTCGCTTTCGGCAGCCTCCGGAGCAAAAAAGACAAACGTCCAGCTTTTGCTGCCACAGCAAAGGTGCCAGCGGGGAAAAGTAATGCTGGTTCTCACTGCCTCCTGGAACCCTTTCAAATGCCACAGACAATTTGGCCCTCTCTGCTTTCCTGCGGACTCCATCCTCAAAAGAACCTATTTTCGCTTTCGGCAGCCTCCAGAGCAAAAAAGACAAACGTCCAGCTTTTGCTGCCACAGCAAAGGTGCCAGCGGGGAAAAGTAATGCTGGTTCTCACTGCCTCCTGGAACCTCTTCAAATGCCACAGACAATTTGGCCCTCTCTGCTTTCCTGCGGACTCCATCCTCAAAAGCAGCTGCTTTCGCTTTCGGCAGCCTCCGGAGCAAAAAAGACAAACGTCCAGCTTTTGCTGCCACAGCAAAGGTGCCAGCGGGGAAAAGTAATGCTGGTTCTCACTGCCTCCTGGAACCCTTTCAAATGCCACAGACAATTTGGCCCTCTCTGCTTTCCTTCGGACTCCATCCTCAAAAGCACCTATTTTCGCTTTCGGCGCCCTCCGGAGCAAAAAAGACAAACGTCCAGCTTTTGCTGCCACAGCAAAGGTGCCAGCGGGGAAAAGTAATGCTGGTTCTCACTGCCTCCTGGAACCCTTTCAAATGCCACAGACAATTTGGCCCTCTCTGCTTTGCTGCGGACTCCATCCTCAAAAGCAGCTGTTTTCGCTTTCGGCAGCCTCCGGAGCAAAAAAGACAAACGTCCAGCTTTTGCTGCAACAACAAAGGTGCCAGCGGGGAAAAGTAATGCCGGTTCTCACTGCCTCCTGGAACCCTTTCAAATGCCACAGACAATTTGGCCCTCTCTGCTTTCCTGCGGACTCCATCCTCAAAAGCACCTGTTTTCGCTTTCGGCAGCCTCCGGAGCAAAAAAGACAAACGTCCAGCTTTTGCTGCCACAGCAAAGGTGCCAGCGGGGAAAAGTAATGCTGGTTCTCACTGCCTCCTGGAACCCTTTCAAATGCCACAGACAATTTGGCCCTCTCTGCTTTCCTTCGGACTCCATCCTCAAAAGAACCTATTTTCGCTTTCGGCGCCCTCCGGAGCAAAAAAGACAAACGTCCAGCTTTTGCTGCCACAGCAAAGGTGCCAGCGGGGAAAAGTAATGCTGGTTCTCACTGCCTCCTGGAACCCTTTCAAATGCCCCAGACAATTTGGCCCTCTCTGCTTTCCTGCGGACTCCATCCTCAAAAGCACCTGTTTTCGCTTTCGGCAGCCTCCGGAGCAAAAAAGACAAACGTCCAGCTTTTGCTGCCACAGCAAAGGTGCCAGCGGGGAAAAGGAATGCTGGTTCTCACTGCCTCCTGGAACCCTTTCAAATGCCACAGACAATTTGGCCCTCTCTGCTTTCCTGCGGACTCCATCCTCAAAAGCAGCTGTTTTCGCTTTGGGCAGCCTCCGGAGCAAAAAAGACAAACGTCCAGCTTTTGCTGCCACAGCAAAGGTGCCAGCGGGGAAAAGTAATGCTGGTTCTCACTGCCTCCTGGAACCCTTTCAAATGCCACAGACAATTTGGCCCTCTCTGCTTTCCTGCGGACTCCATCCTCAAAAGAACCTATTTTCGCTTTCGGCAGCCTCCGGAGCAAAAAAGACAAACGTCCAGCTTTTGCTGCCACAGTAAAGGTGCCAGCGGGGAAAAGTAATGCTGGTTCTCACTGCCTCCTGGAACCCTTTCAAATGCCACAGACAATTTTGCCCTCTCTGCTTTCCTGCGGACTCCATCCTGAAAAGCACCTGTTTTCGCTTTCAGCAGCCTCCGGAGCAAAAAAGACAAACGTCCAGCTTTTGCTGCCACAACAAAGGTGCCAGCGGGGAAAAGTAATGCTGGTTCTCACTGCCTCCTGGAACCCTTTCAAATGCCCCAGACAATTTGGCCCTCTCTGCTTTCCTGCGGACTCCATCCTCAAAAGCACCTTTTTTCGCTTTCGGCGCCCTCCGGAGCAAAAAAGACAAACGTCCAGCTTTTGCTGCCACAGCAAAGGTGCCAGCGGGGAAAAGTAATGCTGGTTCTCACTGCCTCCTGGAACCCTTTCAAATGCCACAGACAATTTGGCCCTCTCTGCTTTCCTGCGGACTCCATCCTCAAAAGCACCTGTTTTCGCTTTCGGCAGCCTCCGGAGCAAAAAAGACAAACGTCCAGCTTTTGCTGCCACAACAAAGGTGCCAGCGGGGAAAAGTAATGCCGGTTCTGACTGCCTCCTGGAACCCTTTCAAATGCCCCAGACAATTTGGCCCTCTCTGCTTTCCTGCGGACTCCATCCTCAAAAGCACCTGTTTTCGCTTTCGGCAGCCTCCGGAGCAAAAAAGACAAACGTCCAGCTTTTGCTGCCACAGCAAAGGTGCCAGCGGGGAAAAGTAATGCTGGTTCTCACTGCCTCCTGGAACCCTTTCAAATGCCACAGACAATTTGGCCCTCTCTGCTTTGCTGCGGACTCCATCCTCAAAAGCAGCTGTTTTCGCTTTGGGCAGCCTCCGGAGCAAAAAAGACAAACGTCCAGCTTTTGCTGCCACAGCAAAGGTGCCAGCGGGGAAAAGTAATGCTGGTTCTCACTGCCTCCTGGAACCCTTTCAAATGCCACAGACAATTTGGCCCTCTCTGCTTTCCTGCGGACTCCATCCTCAAAAGAACCTATTTTCGCTTTCGGCGCCCTCCGGAGCAAAAAAGACAAACGTCCAGCTTTTGCTGCCACAGCAAAGGTACCAGCGGGGAAAAGTAATGCTGGTTCTCACTGCCTCCTGGAACCCTTTCAAATGCCACAGACAATTTTGCCCTCTCTGCTTTCCTGCGGACTCCATCCTCAAAAGCACCTGTTTTCGCTTTCGGCAGCCTCCGTAGCAAAAAAGACAAACGTCCAGCTTTTGCTGCCACAACAAAGGTGCCAGCGGGGAAAAGTAATGCTGGTTCTCACTGCCTCCTGGAACCCTTTCAAATGCCCCAGACAATTTGGCCCTCTCTGCTTTCCTGCGGACTCCATCCTCAAAAGCACCTGTTTTCGCTTTCGGCAACCTCCGGAGCAAAAAAGACAAACGTCCAGCTTTTGCTGCCACAACAAAGGTGCCAGCGGGGAAAAGTAATGCTGGTTCTCACTGCCTCCTGGAACTCCTTCAAATGCCCCAGACAATTTGGCTCTCTCTGCTTTCCTGCGGACTCCATCCTCAAAAGCACCTGTTTTCGCTTTCGGCAGCCTCCGGAGCAAAAAAGACAAACGTCCAGCTTTTGCTGCCACAGCAAAGGTGCCAGCGGGGAAAAGTAATGCTGGTTCTCACTGCCTCCTGGAACCCTTTCAAATGCCACAGACAATTTGGCCCTCTCTGCTTTCCTGCGGACTCCATCCTCAAAAGCACCTGTTTTCGCTTTTGGCAACCTCCGGAGCAAAAAAGACAAACGTCCAGCTTTTGCTGCCACAGCAAAGGTACCAGCGGGGAAAAGTAATGCTGGTTCTCACTGCCTCCTGGAACCCTTTCAAATGCCACAGACAATTTGGCCCTCTCTGCTTTCCTGCGGACTCCATCCTCAAAAGCACCTGTTTTTGCTTTCGGCAGCCTCCGGAGCAAAAAAGACAAACGTCCAGCTTTTGCTGCCACAACAAAGGTGCCAGCGGGGAAAAGTAATGCTGGTTCTCACTGCCTCCTGGAACCCTTTCAAATGCCCCAGACAATTTGGCCCTCTCTGCTTTCCTGCGGACTCCATCCTCAAAAGCACCTGTTTTCGCTTTTGGCAACCTCCGGAGCAAAAAAGACAAACGTCCAGCTTTTGCTGCCACAGCAAAGGTGCCAGCGGGGAAAAGTAATGCTGGTTCTCACTGCCTCCTGGAACCCTTTCAAATGCCACAGACAATTTGGCCCTCTCTGCTTTCCTGCGGACTCCATCCTCAAAAGCAGCTGTTTTCGCTTTCGGCAGCCTCCGGAGTAAAAAAGACAAACGTCCAGCTTTTGCTGCCACAGCAAAGGTGCCAGCGGGGAAAAGTAATGCTGGTTCTCACTGCCTCCTGGAACCCTTTCAAATGCCACAGACAATTTGGCCCTCTCTGCTTTCCTTCGGACTCCATCCTCAAAAGCACCTATTTTCGCTTTCGGCGCCCTCCGGAGCAAAAAAGACAAATGTCCAGCTTTTGCTGCCACAGCAAAGGTGCCAGCGGGGAAAAGTAATGCTGGTTCTCACTGCCTCCTGGAACCCT
>NW_028128628.1:0-37683 GCF_965231255.1 Vanellus vanellus | reverse complement strand
CCTGGGGTGTCCAGGGGGGGGGGTCTCTGAGGCACTGTGCCCCCCCCCCAGTACCTGCTGCAGTACCTGCTGGCGCTGGGGCGCTGGGGGGGGGGCGCGGGGGGGGGCTGGGGGCGGGTTGCCGGGGGGTGTCGTGGGCGCTGGTGCGGGAGGGGGCCATGGGGGGCTGGGGCTGCGCCACCCCCCCCAGCACGTGGCCGCCGCCGCCCTCCACCTCGCCCTGCGCCTCTGCGCCCGCCCGCGCCCCCCGGGGACCCCCCCGCGCTGGTGGCAGGTAAGGAGGGGGGGGGCGGGGAGGATTGGGGGGGGGGGTGTGTGCCGGCGCGGTGACCCCCCCTCCCCGCAGGCGCTGAGCCCGGGGCTGTGCCCGGAGGAGCTGCGGGAGATCGTGGGGCGGCTGCTGGAGCTCTACCGCCTCGACACGCAGGTGGGGGGCGACCCCCCCCCGCGCCCCCCGCCGCGCCCCCCCCGACTCACCCCCGCTGCTCCCGCAACGCCTTTAATGGCCTTTAATAGGGGGGGGGGGGGGGGGGCACGCGCTCGGCCCCCCCTCCCCCCAATAAATAATTACATACAATCAGAATAAATTAAAACGCGCCCCCCCGCCCCCCTCCCCCCCCCCAAACCGGGCTGGGGGGTGCCCCCCCCCCCTCCCCCCGAGATAAACATGGCTTATAGGCAGCGCCCCCCCCTAGAGGGAGGTCTCCAGGCTGTGGAGGCGGGGGGGGGCGGGGGGGGCGCGGGGGGTGGTTGTTGTTGCGGTTGGGGGGGGCCTCACTCTCGGCGTCGGTGTCGTCGATGAGGGGGATGTCCCGCGTGTCCCCGAACAGCAGCTGCGGGGGAGGGGCGGCCCCCGGGGGGGCGGCGGGGGGGGGGCGCGGGGGGGGCCCCCACCCCCACCCCCAGGGAGCTGCGGAAGGCGCGGACCACCCGCATCTGGGGGGGGGGGGGGATGGGGGGTTAATGAGACCCCCACACACCCCCCCCAAAATACCCCCCCCCGGGACCCCCACCCACAGGTATTTGGGGGGGGGCTGTGATTATTTGGGGGGTCACAGTGCCATGGGGAGCTGGGGGTGGGGTCAGGGCCCCCCCCCAAAAAGCACTGGGGGGGTCAGAGGCTCCAGGGGGCACTTGGGGTCGGGGAGGGGGGTCGGGGGGGTCCCGGGGTCAGAGGTCAAAGGGGAGGGGTGGGGGGGGCACCGGGTGAAGGGTCAGTGTTGGGGTGAAAGGTCAGAGGGGGGGTGAAAGGTCGGGGGGGGGTGGGGGGGGCCCACCTGTGTCTGGATGCGGTTGAGGCCGCGCACCCACAGCACCTGTCCGCGCCGCAGCTCCTCCTCCTCCTCCTCCTCCTCCGCCGCCGCCCGCGGCCGCCGCCCCGCCACGCCCGGCCCCGCCCCGCCGCACCGCAGCCGCCCCCCCGGCACCCACGCCATCACCTGCGGGGGAAGGAGGGGGTCACAGCACCCCCCGCCCCCCCCTCCGGCACCCCCCGCTATGGGGCAGCGAGGTCAATGAGGTTAACGAGGTTAACGAGGTTAAGGCCCCGCCCTGGCTGGGGCTAATGAGGCCAAGGTCAAGCAGGGCTAACGAGCGGGCGGGGTCACAGGGGCCAGCCCCGCCCGGCCCCCTTAGGGCTAATGAGAGTTAATGAAGTTAACGAGGCTGCAGCGCTGTGCCCCGCCCCGTTAGGGGTCACGGGGTTAATGCGGTTAACGGGGTTAATGCGGTTAACGGGGTTGGTGCGGGGAACAGGATTAGTGAGGTCATGTGGGGCACCCCACAGCCCTCCAGGGGGACGGGGGGTTCCCCTATGGGGCAGGGTCCCCGTGGGGCAGATGTCCTCCTATGGGGCAGGGCGGCCGTGGGGGAGGGATACCATGGGGCGGACATTCCCCTGTGGGGCAGGGCGGCCGTGGGGCAGTGTTCCTATGGGGCGGATGTTCCCCTATGGGGCAGGGCGGCTGTGGGGGAGGGATACCATGGGGCGGACATTCCCCTGTGGGGCAGGGCAGCCATGGGGCAGGGTTCCTATGGGGCGGATGTTCCCCTATGGGCAGGGTGTCCATGGGGCAGTGTCGCTATGGGGCAGGGCGGCTGTAGGGGAGGGATACCATGGGGCGGACATTCCCCTGTGGGGCAGGGCAGCCATGGGGCAGGGCTCCTATGGGGCGGATGTCCTCCTATGGGGCAGGGCGGCCGTGGGGCTGTGTCGCTATGGGGCGGATGTTCCCCTATGGGGCAGGGCGGCCGTGGGGGAGGGATACCATGGGGCGGACATTCCCCTGTGGGGCAGGGCGGCCGTGGGGCAGGGTTCCTATGGGGCGGATGTTCCCCTATGGGGCAGGGCGGCCATGGGGCAGGGTTCCTATGGGGTGGATGTTCCCCTACGGGGCAGGGCGGCTGTGGGGCTGTGTCGCTATGGGGCAGGGCGGCCGTGGGGCAGGGTTCCTATGGGGTGGATGTTCCCCTACGGGGCAGGGCGTCCATGGGGCAGTGTCGCTATGGGGCAGGGCGGCCGTGGGGCAGGGCGGCGTGCGTACCTGTCCCCAGAGCAGCTCGCCGACCCCCACGAAGAGGCACCACAGCCACTGCTCGGCGCTGAGGGGAGAGCAGCTGAAGGGCTTTCCCCCGAACTGCACGATGGCCACCTGGGGGGGGCGGGGGTCAGCGGGGCCGGCCCCCCACGGGCTGACGGGGGCCCACGGCCCCACCCGGGGGACGAGAGCGCCCCAGGCCGCGGAGGGAGCGAGGTCCCCCGGGTGGGGCGGGGTGGGGGTCCCCTCCAGGTTGGGGGGTGTCCCCGGGGGTCCCCCTCTGCATCTGGGGGTCCCCATGGTGCCCCCGGGGGTCCCCCCCCCATGTCTGAGGGTCCCCATGGGGTCCCCCCCACCTCTGGGGGCGCCTGTGTGTCCCTGTGGGTCCTCTCCACCTCTGGGGGTGCCCGTGGTGCCCCCATGGGGTCCCCCCCCACCTCTGGGGGTCCCTGAGGTTCCCCCCCCACGTCTGGGGGTCCCCATGGGGTCTCCCCCCACGTCTGGGGGTACCCGTGTGTCCCTGTGGGTCCTCTCCACCTCTGGGGGTGCCCGTGGTGCCCCCATGGGGTCCCCCCCCACCTCTGGGGGTCCCTCCGTGCCCGGCCCCCCCCCCGGCCCCCCACCTGGACGGCGAAGGTGCCGAGGACGATGGAGCAGAAGATGGGGTTGGCGAAGATGCCGTGGAAGACGTTCCTCTCGCCGTGGATCTTGCGGGCGTTGATCTCGTTGAAGAGCTGCATCAGGACGAAGGTGTTGAAGATGATGGTGTAGTGCTCCGAGGGGGGGGCGTGCAGGGGGGCGTGGCGCCCGCTGTCGATGTCGAAGAAGACCTCTCCTGCCGGGGGATGGGGGGGGGGACACGGCGCTGCTCACAGCCAGCCCCGGGGCGGGGGACATCTCCCGCGGGACGTGGGGCGCCCTCGGGGAGGTGACACGGGCGTGGGGACCCCCCCCCCCCCATCCCCCCCCCATCCCGCGGGCCCAACCGCACCGAGGAAGAGGAGGGTGAAGATGATGACGAGCTGGTAGGCGGCGTGGCCCAGGATGTTCTTCAGCATGGTGCGGGAGACGAGGGGGGTGTCGCGGCCGTAGGGTTTGCGCAGCAGCAGCGCCTCGGTGGGGGGCTCGGTGGCCAGCGCCAGCGAGGCGAAGGTGTCCATGATGAGGTTGACCCACAGCATCTGCACCGCCTTCAGCGGGGAGTCCTGCGGGGGCGGGGGACAGCCGGAGGGGCCCCGTCTCCCCCCGCGCGGCCACCGTCGGGCGCCCCCCTCGCCCCGCGCCGTCGGCCACCCCCACCTGGGTGACGCAGGCCCCGGTGAAGGCCACCACCACGGCCACCACGTTGACGGTGAGCTGGAACTGGAGGAACTTGGAGATGCTGTCGTAGACGTTGCGGCCCCACATCACCGCCCGCACGATGCTGGAGAAGTTGTCGTCCGTCAGGATGATGTCGGACGCCTCTTTGGCCACGTCCGTCCCCGCGATGCCCTGGGGAGACCCGCGGGTGGGCGATGGGGGGACGGGGGGACACGGGGGGGACGGGGGGACATGGGGGGGATGGGGGGGATGGGGACGCCGGGGCAGGAACGAGGAGGGGCCCCCCGGTGACAGTCCCCGCGGGGGGGTTTGGGGGAGCCCGGGGGGGGTTGGGGGACACCGGGGGGGGTCCCCGTTTTGGGGCGGGGGGAGGGGTTACCATGGCGAAGCCCACGTCGGCCTTCTTGAGCGCGGGGCCGTCGTTGGTGCCGTCCCCGGTGACGGCCACCACCTGCCGCTGCTCCCCCGCCGTGCTGTCGATGATCCCTGGGGGGGGCGCGGTCGTGGGGGCCCCCAACCGGCCGTGGGGCTCCCCGGGACCCCCCCCCGAGCCCCCCAACCCCCCCCCCTTCACCCCGCGCCCCCACCTTTGACCAGGGTGTGCTTGTCGGCGGGGGAGGAGCGCGCCAGGACCCGCAGCCGCGGCCACACCTTGTCCAGACGCTCCTGCTCCACCTGGGGGGGGGGGGCGGGGGGGGTGAGACCCCCAACGCCCCCCCCACACCCCCCCCCCACTGCCCCCCAACCGCGGGGCACCCCCGGGGCACGGCCCCACCGCTGCCCCTCCCCTCTGCCCCCCACCCAGGGACCCCCAGTCCATCCCAGAGCCCCCAGTCCACCTCAGGGTCCTCTCCCAGTGCCCCCAGTCCATCCTGGAGACCCCCAGTCCATCCCAGTGCCCCCAGTCCACCTCAGGGTCGTCTCCCAGTGTCCCCAGTCCATCCTGGAGACCCCCAGTCCATCCTGGAGACCCCCAGTCCACCTCAGGGTCTTCCCCCGGTGCCCCCAGTCCATCCCGGAGACCCCCAGTCCATCCCAGTGCCCCCAGTCCACCTCAGGGTCGTCTCCCAGTACCCCCAGTCCATCCTGGAGACCCCCAGTCCATCCCAGGGTCCTCTCCCAGTGCCCCCAGTCCATCCCAGTGCCCCCAGTCCATCCCAGAGCCCCCAGTCCACCCCAGGGTCTTCCCCCGGTGCCCCCAGTCCATCCTGGAGACCCCCAGTCCATCCCAGTGCCCCCAGTCCACCTCAGGGTCGTCTCCCAGTGCCCCCAGTCCATCCTGGAGACCCCCAGTCCATCCCAGTGCCCCCAGTCCACCTCAGGGTCGTCTCCCAGTGTCCCCAGTCCATCCTGGAGACCCCCAGTCCATCCCAGTGCCCCCAGTCCACCTCAGGGTCGTCTCCCAGTGTCCCCAGTCCATCCTGGAGACCCCCAGTCCATCCCAGTGCCCCCAGTCCATCCCAGGGTCCTCTCCCAGTGTCCCCAGTCCATCCTGGAGACCCCCAGTCCATCCCAGGGTCCTCTCCCAGTGCCCCCAGTCCAGCCCAGAGTCCCCCAGTCCATCCCAGAGCCCCCAGTCCATCCCAGTGCCCCCAGTCCATCCCAGAGCCCCCAGTCCACCCCAGGGTCTTCCCCCGGTGTCCCCAGTCCATCCTGGAGACCCCCAGTCCATCCCAGAGTCCCCAATCCATCCCAGTGTCCCCAGTCCAGCCCAGGGTCTTCCCCCAGTGCCCCCAGTCCATCCCAGAGCCCCCCAGTCCATCCCAGGGTCCTCTCCCAGTGCCCCCAGTGCCCCCAGTGCCCCCCAGTCCATCCCAGGGTCCTCTCCCAGTGCCCCCAGTCCACCCCAGAGCCCCCCAGTCCATCCCAGGGTCCTCTCCCAGTGCCCCCCAGTCCATCCCAGGGTCCTCTCCCAGTGCCCCCAGTCCACCCCAGAGCCCCCCAGTCCATCCCAGGGTCCTCTCCCAGTGCCCCCCAGTCCATCCCAGGGTCCTCTCCCAGTGCCCCCAGTGCCCCCAGAGCCCCCCAATCCATCCCAGGGTCCTCTCCCAGTGCCCCCAGTGCCCCCGTACCTCCCCCTTCTCGTTGCGGATGCGGCGGTTGAACTCCTTCCCCTCCAGGCAGAGCCAGTCCTCGCCGGCCGGCAGGATGCCGCACTTGGCCGCGATGGCGCGCGCCGTGTTGAGGTTGTCCCCGGTCACCATCCGCACCGTGATGCCGGCGCGCTGGCACTTCCGGATGGCCTCGGGCACCTGCCGCCACCGGGGGGTCGGCACCCGCCCCGTCCCCGTGTCCCCCCGTCCCCCCAAGTGCCCTGTGCGCCCCCACGTCCTGCGTGCCCCCAACGGGCCGTGTCCCCATGTCCCCGTCCTCCCCACCCCCATGTCCCCCCCAAACATGCCCCGCGTCCCCATGTCCCTGTGTCCTTTGTCCCCCCAACACACCATGTCCCCATCCCCACGTCTCCCACATGTCCCCACATCTCCCACATCCCCCCCATGTCCCCCCCACGTCCCACACACATCCCCACGTCCCCATGTCCCCATATCCCCATGTCCCCAATCCCCACGTCTCCCACATGTCCCCATGTCCCCACATCCCCGTGTCCCCTTATCCTCATGTCCCCCACACATCCCCAACGTGTCCCCACATCCCCCCACGTCCCCCCCATCTCCCCGTGACCCCCATCCCCGCGTCCCCATGTCCCTATGTCCTTTGTCCCCCCAACATGCCATGTCCCCATCCCCATGTCCCCCATCCCCACGTCTCCATGTCCCCATGTCTCCACATCCCCGTGTCCCCCCCATCCCCCATGTCCCCATGTCCCCCCCATGTCCCCACGTCCTCCACACATCCCCACATCCCCGTGTCCCCCACATCCCCCCCCATCCCCCCATCTCCCCGTGACCCCCATCCCCACGTCCCCATGTCCCTATGTCCTTTGTCCCCCCAACACGCCATGTCCCCATCCCCATGTCCCCCATCCCCACGTCTCCATGTCCCCATGTCCCCACATCCCCCCATGTCCCCACGTCCCCCACACGTCCCCAACATGTCCCCACATCCCCCTCCATCCCCCCCGTCTCCCCGTGTCCCCCATCCCCACGTCCCCATGTCCCCACATCCCCGTGTCCCCCCCATCCCCCCATGTCCCCACGTCCCCCCATGTCCCCATGTCCCCCACACGTCCCCAACGTGTCCCCACATCCCCCCACGTGTCCCCCCGTCTCCCCATGTCCCCCATCCCCACGTCTCCATGTCCCCACGTCCCCCACACGTCCCCACGTCCCCCACACGTCCCCAACGTGTCCCCACATCCCCCCACGTGTCCCCCCCATCTCCCCATGTCCCCCATCCCCACATCCCCCCGTCCCCCACGTCCCCCACACCCCCCGCCGTGCCCCCCCCCCGCCCCGTCCCCGCACCTCGGGGCGCACGGGGTCCTCGATGCCGACGACGCCGATGCAGGTGAGCTCCCCGACGATGGCGGCCTCCTCGTCCCAGGGGGGCTCGGGCGCGGGGGGGAAGTCGCGGAAGGCCAACACCAGCGTGCGCAGCCCGGCGGCCGCCATGGGCTCCACCACCCGCCGCACCACCTCCTCCCGCTCCCGCGGCCCGAAGGCGCGGGGCTCCCCGCTGCCCCCCAGGATGGCGCAGCACCTGCGGGCGCAGGGGGGACACCGACACGGATTTTGGGGGACACGCCGACCAGGGGCGGTCGGGGGGATGGGGCACAGCGAGAGTCGCCGTCCCCGGGGGCACTTGAGGGACCCCCTCACTGCGCAGGAGGGTCTCGGAGGCCCCTTGCGGGGCGTCCCCAGGAGAATTTGGGGGTACGGCCCCCCCCTCACCTGCGCAGGAGGGTCTCGGAGGCCCCTTGCGGGGCGTCCCCAGGAGAATTTGGGGGTACAGCCCCCCCTCACTGCGCAGGAGGGTCTCGGAGGCCCCTTGCGGGGCGTCCCCAGGAGAATTTGGGGGTACAGCCCCCCCTCACCTGCGCAGGAGGGTCTCGGAGGCCCTTTGCGGGGCGTCCCCAGGAGAATTTGGGGGTACAGCCCCCCCTCACCTGCGCAGGAGGGTCTGGGAGGCCCCTTGCGGGGCGTCCCCAGGAGAATTTGGGGGTACAGCCCCCCCTCACCTGCGCAGGAGGATCTCGGAGGCGCCCTTGCTGTAGAGGCGGAAGCCGCCGGCGGGCAGGCGGGTGACGGTGCTCATGGACTTGCGGACGGAGTTGAAGGTGTAGACCTTGTGCAGCCGCTCCTCGGGCACCTGCGCCCGCACCGCCTCGTAGTCGCGCCGCAGCGCCAGCACCAGCCCCAGCAGCGCGCACTCCGTCTTGTTGCCCACCTGCCGCGGCAGGCCCCCCGCCGTCTCGGGGGGCTGGGGGGGGGCAGATACGGGGCGACAGGGGCGGGTGAGGGGCGGGGAGGGGGGGAGAGGGGCAGGAATGGGGGCCGGGGGGGGATGGGGGGGTGAGGAAGGGCGGATATGGGGGTCAGGGGGAGAGAGATGGGGTCAGGGGGGCAGATATGGGGCAGCAGGGGTGGGTACGGGGGTCAGGGGGGCAGATATGGGGGTCAAGAGGGGGAGATATGGGGGTTGGGGGCAGATATGGGGGTTGGGGTGCAGATATGGGGGTTGGGGTGCAGATATGGGGGTTGGGGGGCAGATAGGGGGCAGCAGGGGTGGGTATGGGGGTCAGGGGCAGATATGGGGGTCAGGAGGGGGAGATATGGGGATTGGGGGGCAGTTATGGGGGTTGGGGTGCAGATACGGGGGTCGGGGGGCAGATATGGGGCAGCAGGGGTGGGTACGGGGGTCAGGGGGGCAGATATGGGGGTCAGGAGGGGGAGATACGGGGGTCGGGGGGCAGATACGGGGCAGCAGGGGTGGGTACGGGGGTCAGGGGCAGATATGGGGGTCAGGAGGATGGATATGAGGGTCAGGGGAGCAGGGGTGGGGGTCGGGGGGCAGATATGGGGGTCAGGAGGGGGAGATATGGGGGTTGGGGGGCAGATATGGGGGTTGGGGGGCAGATACGGGGCAGCAGGGGTGGGTACGGGGGTCAGGGGCAGATATGGGGCAGCAGGGGTGGGTACGGGGGGTGGGGGAGCACAAAGGGGGCAGCAGGGGTGGGTACGGGGGTCAGGGGGGCAGATATGGGGGTCAGGAGGGGGAGATATGGGGGTTGGGGGGCAGTTATGGGGGTTGGGGGGCAGATACAGGGGTTGGGGGGCAGATATGGGGCAGCAGGGGTGGGTACGGGGGTCGGGGGGGCAGATATGGGGGTCAGGAGGGGGAGATATGGGGTTTGGGGGGCAGTTATGGGGGTTGGGGGGCAGATAGGGGGCAGCAGGGGTGGGTACGGGGGTCAGGGGCAGATATGGGGGTCAGGAGGGGGAGATATGGGGTTTGGGGGGCAGATAGGGGGCAGCAGGGGTGGGTACGGGGGTCGGGGGGGCAGACGCCGGACGGGGAGGGGGCAGAGAAGGGCCGTTAGGGGTCCCGCGGGCGCCCTGGGCGACCCCCCGCTGTCCCCCCTCCCCCCCTGCGCCCCCGAAGGGCCCCTCCCCGTGTGCGGCGGGGGGTCCCCCTCCCCCCTGCGCCCCCCCGTGCCCCCCCGCGCCCCCCCGCGCCCCCCCGCGCCCCTCACCAGGATCTTGGTGGTGTAGGCGCTGTTGATGGCGATGGCCTGCACCAGCAGGTCCAGCGTGCGCGGGGCGAGCGCGGCGGGGTCCGGGGGGGCGCGGAAGTGGGTGTCCCCCAGGAAGGCCTGCACCACCGTCATGCGGTTGGTGGTCAGCGTCCCCGTCTTGTCCGAGCAGATGGCGGTGGCGTTGCCCATGGTCTCGCAGGCGTCCAGGTGGCGCACCAGGTTGTTGTCCCGCATCATTTTCTGGGGGGAAAAGGAGGAGAAATGGGGCTGGGGGGGCGGGGGGGGGGGGACGCGGAGGTGGCGGGGACAGAGGGAGGGACAGACCCCGCAGATGGGCGGACGGAGAGCTCTGACGACGGACAGAGGGCTGGGAGGAGAGATGGGGGGACACGGGGACGGACGGGGGGACAGAGGGAGGGACAGAGGGACAGAGGGGAGCTTGAGGGAGAGGCAGAGGGATGGGGAAGCGGATGGACGGTCACGGAGGACGGACAGACAGAGGGAAGGGTGGACAGAGGGACGAGCCCGGAGGAGGGGCAGGGCTGGGGAAGGTGGACAGAGGAGTTTGGGGGACAGACAGACGGACGGACGGATCTGGGGGTGGGGGGACGGGCCGTGAGGAGGGTGGATGGAAGAGCAGAAGAGTTTGGAAAACAGCCAGCCACAGGGCGGAGACAAGGAGGGACAGATAGACGGACAGACCCATGGTGGGATGGACGGACGGACGGACGGACGGACAGGGAACGGACGGGTGGGCGGAGGAGCTTTGGGGATGGCGGGACGAAGGGCCGGGGGAGCAGATGGACAGAAGAGTTTAGAGGACGGACAGACGGGGATGGAGAAGACAAGCGAGGAGTTGTAGGACAGAGGGACGGATCTACGCTGGGATGGACGGAGGGGTGGGCGGGTGGAGGAGCTCTGAGGACAGGCGAGCCCGGAGGACGGGCGGACGGACAGACGGACAGATGGCCTGACCTTGACGGAGTAGGCGAGGGAGATGGTGACGGCCAGCGGCAGCCCCTCGGGGACGGCCACCACCAGGACGGTGACGCCGATGATGAAGAACTTGACCCAGTACTGGACGTAGACGGGGGTGCACTCGGCCAACCAGGGCCGACCCTCCACCACGAAGGTCTCGATGACGAAGTAGAGCACCAGGATGATCACCGTCACCGCCGACATCACCAGCCCTGCCGCACAGCGCCCTCAGGCACCCGCCGCGCTGGGGACGGAGGCGGCGGGGGCGGCAGGGAGGGGGCGGGGGACGCGGGCGCCCACCTGCCTTGCCGATCTGCACCGCCAGCTTGGTGAGCTTGGCCTGCAGCACCGACTTCTCCTTCTTGGGGCCGCCGCCGCGCTTCCGCTCCCGCTCCTCCACGTCCCCCCCCTCCGCGCTCTTCAGCGGCTGCATCTCCATCGCCACCGCCCCGTCCTGCTTCTTGGCTGGGGACACCGCGCGGCACCGTTGGGGGACACAGGCAGACGCGGGGGGGGGGGGGGGTCGGGCTGCGTCCCCGAGTCCCCCCGTGTCCCCGTCCCCCGGCGCACCTTTGCTCTGCAGGTTCTCCACCGCGCCGTCCTGGGGCTTCCCTGCGGCAGGAGGACGGACGGCGCCGGCGTCACGGAGGGGAGAGGGACCCGAGGGGGGAGGAGGGGGTTGGGGACGCCCCCCGCGGTGCCCCCCACCTCCACCCAAACGGGGAGGAGCCGAGGCCGCGGACCCACCTTTCTTCTCCTTCTTCTCCTCCTCCTCCTCCTCCCCGCCGGCGCCCAGCAAGGTGAAGATGATGCCGCTCTGCGAGTTGACCCCCACGGCCGTCACCACCATCTTCCCCGAGCCCTCCATGACGTGGGTGCCTGCGCCGGGAGGAGGGGGGGGGATGGGACGACACACACACGGGGGGGTCACAGCGGGGCCCCCCCGCCCCCCCGAAACCCCCCCTCCGCCCCCGCCTCACCCGAGAGCAGCATGGGGTCCTTGTCGGCCGCCTTGCGGACGTGGTCGGACTCCCCCGTCAGCGCGCTCTCGTCCAACTTCAGGTCGTTGCCTTGGATGAGGACGCCGTCAGCCGGCAGCAGGTCGCCTGCGAGGGGAGGCGGCGTCACCACCCCCTGCCGCCCCGCCCCCACCGCCCCCCGCGGCCCCCCCCGGCGCGGTGGCACCCACCGTACTTGACCTGGACGATGTCCCCCACCACCAGCTCGGCCACGGGGACCTGCGCCTGGCGGCCGTGGCGCACCACGGCCACGCGCTGCTCCTGCTCGATGCGGCTCTGCAGCCCCCGGAACTGCCGCTCTTTGCTCCAGTCGTTGAAGGCGGTGACGAGGACCACGCAGGCCACCGACAGCAAGATGGCCGCCCCCTCGATCCAGCCCGCCTCCGCCTCCCCCTCGTCCTCCACGCCGCCCGAGGCCTGGCCGCAGGCTGCGGGGACAGCGGGGGACACCTCAGGCCACCGGCGGGGACAGCGGGGGGACGCGGGGAGAGATGGCGATGGGATGGGGACACGGAGGTGGCATCTGAACGGGGATGGGGACGTGGGGAGAGATGGAGTTGGGATGGGGACATGGAGGTGGCATCTGACCAGGGATGGGGACACGGGGAGAGATGGCATCAGGATGGGGACATGGAGGTGGCATCTGACCAGGGATGGGGACGTGGGGAGAGATGGCATCGGGATGGGGACATGGAGGTGGCATCTGACCGGGGATGGGGACACGGGGATGGCGTTGGGATGGGGACATGGAGGTGGCATCTGACCGGGGATGGGGACATGAGGAGAGATGGCATCGGGATGGGGACATGGAGGTGGCATCTGACTGGGGATGGGGACGTGGGGAGAGATGGAGTTGGGATGGGGACATGGAGGTGGCATCTGACCGGGGATGGGGACACGGGGATGGCGTTGGGATGGGGACACGGAGGTGGCATCTGACCGGGGATGGGGACACGGGGATGGCGTTGGGATGGGGACATGGAGGTGGCATCTGACCGGGGATGGGGACACGGGGAGAGATGGAGTTGGGATGGGGACATGGAGGTGGCATCTGACCAGGGATGGGGACACGGGGATGGCATTGGGATGGGGACATGGAGGTGGCATCTGAACGGGGATGGGGACATGAGGAGAGATGGCATCGGGATGGGGACATGGAGGTGGCATCTGACTGGGGATGGGGACGTGGGGAGAGATGGAGTTGGGATGGGGACATGAAGGTGGCATCTGACTGGGGATGGGGACACGGGGATGGCGTTGGGATGGGGACATGGAGGTGGCATCTGACTGGGGATGGGGACATGAGGAGAGATGGCGTTGGGATGGGGACATGGAGGTGGCATCTGACCAGGGATGGGGACACGGGGATGGCATTGGGATGGGGACATGGAGGTGGCATCTGAACGGGGATGGGGACATGAGGAGAGATGGCATCGGGATGGGGACATGGAGGTGGCATCTGACTGGGGATGGGGACGTGGGGAGAGATGGAGTTGGGATGGGGACATGAAGGTGGCATCTGACTGGGGATGGGGACACGGGGATGGCGTTGGGATGGGGACATGGAGGTGGCATCTGACTGGGGATGGGGACATGAGGAGAGATGGCGTTGGGATGGGGACATGGAGGTGGCATCTGACCGGGGATGGGGACACGGGGATGGCGTTGGGATGGGGACATGGAGGTGGCATCTGACCAGGGATGGGGACACGGGGATGGCATTGGGATGGGGACATGGAGGTGGCATCTGAACGGGGATGGGGACATGAGGAGAGATGGCATCGGGATGGGGACATGGAGGTGGCATCTGACTGGGGATGGGGACGTGGGGAGAGATGGAGTTGGGATGGGGACATGAAGGTGGCATCTGACTGGGGATGGGGACACGGGGATGGCGTTGGGATGGGGACATGGAGGTGGCATCTGACTGGGGATGGGGACATGAGGAGAGATGGCGTTGGGATGGGGACATGGAGGTGGCATCTGACCAGGGATGGGGACACGGGGATGGCATTGGGATGGGGACATGGAGGTGGCATCTGAACGGGGATGGGGACATGAGGAGAGATGGCATCGGGATGGGGACATGGAGGTGGCATCTGACTGGGGATGGGGACGTGGGGAGAGATGGAGTTGGGATGGGGACATGAAGGTGGCATCTGACTGGGGATGGGGACACGGGGATGGCGTTGGGATGGGGACATGGAGGTGGCATCTGACTGGGGATGGGGACATGAGGAGAGATGGCGTTGGGATGGGGACATGGAGGTGGCATCTGACCGGGGATGGGGACACGGGGATGGCGTTGGGATGGGGACATGGAGGTGGCATCTGACTGGGGATGGGGACACGGGGATGGCGTTGGGATGGGGACACGGAGGTGGCATCCGACCAGGGATGGGGACACGGGGAGAGATGGCGTTGGGATGGGGACATGGGGCTGGCGCCGGGACGGTGCCGCGGTGGATGTGGGGTGGCATCAGCCCACGCAGGGGGACACGGGGGACGTGGGGACGCATCAAGGCACGGAGGGGCGCACGGGGGTGACGTGAGGCCAGGACGGGGACGCGGTGACGGGGCAGGACCGAAGGATGGGGACAGAGGGGGCGCGGGGACGGGGTGGGCTCGGGGGACGCTGGGGACACGGGGACAGCGTCCCCCCGCCCCCCGCCGCGGGGCCCCCCTCCCCCCCCCAGGCTCCCCACCTTTGGCGTCCCCCGAGGCCCCCCCGGCGCCGGCGCCCCCCACCTTCGCTGTCCCCGCCGGGGGGGGTGTAGAAGGAGAGCCCCAGGGAGACGACGGCGGCCACCTCGAGGATGATGAGGGTGACGTCCTGCAGCGCCTCCCACACCAGCTCCGCGAAGCTCTTGGGGCGCTTCGGGGGGATCCAGTTCTGCCCGAAGACCTGGCGCCGCCGCTCCAGCTCCCCCGGCCCCTCCGACAGCCCTGGGGGGGCACGCACGCACGCCTGGGTCCCCCCGGACCCCGACACCCCCCCGGGCTCCCGATGGGGGGGGTCCCTGAGGGGACGGGGAGGTCCTTGGGGGGTCCCTGAGGGGCCCCTGGGGATTGGGGGGGTCTCTGGGGGGTCCCTGAGGGCACAGGGAGGTCCTTGGGGGGTCCCTGAGGGATCACAGGGGGCGGGGGGGGTCTCTGGGGGGTCCCTGAGGGATCACAGGGGGCAGGGGGGTCCCTGAGGGGACGGGGAGGTCCTTGGGGGGGTCCCTGAGGGGTCCCAGGGGGCGGGAGGGTCTCTGGGGGGTCCCTGAGGGGACGGGGAGGTCCTTGGGGGGGTCCCTGAGGGGTCCCAGGGGGTGGGAGGGTCTCTGGGGGGTCCCTGAGGGGACGGGGAGGTCCTTGGGGGGTCCCTGAGGGGTCCCAGGGGGCGGGAGGGTCTCTGGGGGGTCCCTGAGGGGATGAGGAGGTCCTTGGGGGGTCCCTGAGGGATCCCAGGGGGCGGGGGGGTCTCTGGGGGGGGCCCTGAGGGGATGAGGAGGTCCTTGGGGGGGTCCCTGAGGGATCCCAGGGGGCGGGGGGGTCTCTGGGGGGGGCCCTGAGGGGATGAGGAGGTCCTTGGGGGGGTCCCTGAGGGGTCCCAGGGGGTGGGGGGGTCCTGTGGCACAGGGAGGTCCCTGAAGGGCCCCAGGGAATGGGAGGGGGGGTGCCTAGGGGAGGGGAGGTCCCAGGGGCTCTCTGGGGGTCCCTGGGGGACAGGGGGGTCCCTGGGGCTCCCCGGGGGGTTCCTAAGGGGGGGGGGGAACCCCGGGGGGGTCCCAGGGGAGGTCTCTGGGGGTCCCAGGGGGGTCCCAGGGGACGGGGGGCTCTCTGGGGGTCCCCGGGGGGGCGTTACCGTCGGTGGGGGAGGTGCGGAGGCGGCGGCAGAGCCCGTGGACGTCCCCGTAGGCCTCCTGCACCTTGAGCAGGGCCTCGGCGCCGCGCAGCTCCATCAGCGCCCGCAGCTCCGGCAGGCTGCAGCCGAAGCCCCCCCCGGGGCCGGCCTCCCCCGCGCTGTTGGCCAGGTCCCCCATGGCGCCGGCGGCCTGCGGGGACGGGGACACGGCGTCACGGCGGGGCGCGAAGGGCACGTGGCGTGGGGGCGGGGGGGGGACACGGGGAGAGCGCTGGGGACGCCACACGTGGCGTGGGGGCCGCGCTGGGGGCTTGGGGACATCCTCGGGGACAGGGGATGTGGCATGGGGGCCGCGCTGGGGGCTTGGGGACATCCTCGGGGACAGGGGACGTGGTGTGGGGGCCGCGCTGGGGGCTTGGGGACATCCTCGGGGACACAGGACATGGTTCGGGGACAGAATTGGGGGCTTGGGGACAAGGGACACAGGTCGGAGACACCGCTGAGGGCTTGGGGACATCGTTAGGGACAAGGGACACCGTTGGGGACATCGTTAGGGACGAGGGACATCGTTAAGGACGCAGGAGGTGGCCTGGGGACGTCGTTGGGGACACAGGACAGGACGCGGGGACAGCGCTGGGGACGGGGGGAGCGCGGGGGTCTCACCTGCTCAGCGGTGACGGTGGCGGTGGCGGGGCCCGGGGGGGGTCATGCCGGGGGGCCCCCCCTGGCTGGTGGCGCGCCCCCGCGGGGGGGCCAGGCCATGGGCGGGCTCAGGGGCGGCCGCCCCCCCTGCCCGGGCCACACCTGGGGACACCCCGTCACCCGCCGCCCCGTGGCACCCCCCGCACCAGCACCCCCCAGCGACCCCCGGTAACTCCCAGTCCCCACAGCTCTCCCCGTAAATCCCAGTAAGCCCCAGCTCTCCCAGTAACTGCCAGAGACCCCAGTTTAAATACCAGTAACTTCTAGTTCCCCCAGTAACTCCCAGTTAATCCCAGCAACCCCCAGCTCTCCATGTAGCTTGCGGTAACTCCCAGTTCCCCCAGGAAATCCCAGCAACCCCCAGCTCTCCCACTAACTCCCAGTTCCCCCGGCTCTCCCCGTAACTCGCAGTAACTCCATTCCCCCAGTAAATCCCGGCAATTCCCAGTTCCCCCGTTAGCCCCCAGCAATTCCCAGTTCCCCCAGTAACTCCTACTCCACGGTTCCCTCAACCATTCCCACTAACTCCCGGTCCTCCCAGCAAGTCTCAGTAGCCCCCACTAAGTCCCAGTAGCCCGCAGTTCCCCCAGTCGCCCCCAGTGCCCCCCACTCCACGATCCCCCATTCATTCCCAGCCGCCCCCGCCCCGCCCCTCCCTCCGCCCACGCCCCGCCCCCCGCCTGTCCGTCCCGCGGCGGCGGCCAATGAGCGGCGGGCGGGGGCGGGGCCGGCGCGGCGCAGCCCCGCCCCCGGCCCTGCGGCGGGCGCGCGAGGACTGCGCCAAAGGGGGGGCGGGGCGTCCCCCCCCGCAGCGGCGCGCGGGCGTGCAAGCCCCGCCCCCCCGACACCAGCGTGTGCAAGCCCCGCCCCCCCTCCCCGCCGGGCACACGCGTGTGCAGGGGGAGGGGGGACCCTTCTGGGGCCAGGGTGGGCCCGGCACGCTCGCACACGCGTGTGCCCTGGGCACGCCTGCACGCGGGTGCGCCGCCACACCTGCACCGGCGCGTGCCCCTGCCACGCTTGCACACGCGTGTGCCCGGCGGGAGGCCCGTGTGCACACATGCCCTGCCACGCTTGCACACGCGTGTGCCCCTGCCGCCCGCGTGCGCGTGCCCTTGCGCGCTCGCACGTGCAGGAGCCGCGTCACAGCGCCGCACGCGCGCCCCGGCACACGGGCACAGGCGCGCGCCCCCGCCCCCGTACGCCCTTGCACGCGCACGTGCCCCCCCCCCCCGCCCCACCTCGCACACGCCTGTGCCCCCCCCGCCTCCTCGTGCTCGCACACACGCGCGCCCCCCCACCCCTGCGCCCTTGCACGCGCCTCCCCCCCCCCGCGCACGCTGGCACGCGCCTGCCCATCCCGCCCCCCCCCCCCCTGCACACGCGTGTGCCCTCCCCCCCCACCCCCCCCCCTTCGCTGCACTCGCGCGTGCTCACCCCGACCCCCCCATCCCCCCGGCCCGGCGCTGCGCCGCCGCGGCCCCCCCAGACGCGCCCCCCCCCCGGCGCAGAGCAGTGCCCCCCGCAGCGCCCCCCCCGCGGCCGCCCCCCGCCGCCCCGTACCGGCCCATGGGTCCCGGCGCTGCGGCGGTGCCCGAGGCGCGGCGCGCTGCGGGCCGGGGGGCGGGGCCGGGCGCGGGGGGGGCGGGGCCTCAGGGCACGCCCCGCCTCCGGGAGGACACGCCCCCTCCGCGCGTGCCAGGGACCCCCCGGCGCCCCCCGGCGGGCGTCACGTGACCCGGCGTGTCACCAGAGGACACGGGGGACTGGGGGGGGACACGTGGTGCTGTGTCCCCCGTGGGCGCTGTCACGTGACCCCGCGTGCCCCGTGTCACCCCTGGGGGACATCATCACGTGACCTGGTGTGTCCCCACAGGACACGAGGGACGGGGGGACACAGGGGGGACAGGGGGGACAGGGGGGACAGGGGGACACAGGGGACAGGGGGACATGAGGGACAGGGGGACACGAGGGACAGGGGGACACGAGGGACAGGGGGACACGAGGGACAGGGGGACACAGGGATGTGAGGGACAGGGGGACATGGAGGACACGGGGGACAGGAGGGACGGGGAACAGAGGGACAGGGGGACATGGGGGACGGGGAACAGAGGGACAGGGGGACATGGGGGACACGGGGGACAGGGGGACATGAGGGACAGGGGGACACGAGGGACAGGGGGACAGGGGGACATGGAGGACACGGGGGACAGGGGGACACGAGGGACAGGGGGACACGAGGGACAGGGGGACACAGGGATGTGAGGGACAGGGGGACATGGAGGACACGGGGGACAGGGGGACACGAGGGACAGGGGGACACGGGGGACAGGGGGACAGAGGGATGCAAGGGACGGGGGGACATGGGGGACAGGAGGGACGGGGAACAGAGGGACAGGGGGACACGAGGGACAGGGGGACACGGGGAACAGGGGGACACGGGGAACACAGGGATACAGGGACGCAAGGGACAGGGACACGGGGGACAGGGGAACACGGGGACGTGAGGGACACAGGGGAGAGGGGGACATGAGGGACACAAGTCACTAACACATGACACTGTCCCCCCCACAGGGGTCATCACGTGACCCTGCGTGTCCTGTGTCCCCTGTGGGCATCATCACATGGCCCTGCGTGTCCCCTGTCACCCTGGGGGTCATCACGTGTCCCCTGCCTGTTCCCACAGGACACGAGGGACGGGGTGCACGGGGACACAGGCGGCAGGGGACACAAGGGACACGGGATGAGAGGGACAGGGGACGCGTGGGGACATGAGGGACAAGGGAGCGTGGGGACACAGGGGACGGGGGGACACGGGTGCATGGGGACATGGGGCACGAGGGACACAGAGGACACGAGGGACACGGGACACAGGGATGGCGGTGTGTGGGGACGTGAGGTTCCCGAGGGACACGGGACACGCGTGTGCATGGGGACACGAGGGACACCCCCCCGCACTCCCGCCCCCCCCCGCGATTCCCAGCGGGGAGCAGCGAATTCCCAGTTCTCCTCATTCTGACCCAAAACCCTGTGGGCGCGGGGTGACCCGGGTCCCCTCCCCGGGGGTGGGCAGGGCCACCACGCTGAACAAGTCCGGGCGGGGGAGGCTCCCAGTGCTCCCAGTTCCTCGGGGGACACGTCTCCACCCCGCGACCCGGCGCCCCCCCAGGCCCGCGTCCCTCCGTCCCCCCGCCAGCCGCCGCCGTCACCGCCATCGCCGCCGTGCCGTCCCGGCAGGGTCCCCGCCGCCTGCTGCTCCGCCCGCGCCCCGGCCAGGCTCCGCAGCTCCTCACGGCGGGGCCGGGGCCGGGGCCGGGCTGGGCCCCCCCCCCCGGGGCGGGGAGAGACCCCCGTCCCCACCGCCCGCCCACCGCCTCTCTGCGGGACGAAATGGCGCCGCCCTCTCGCCTCAGCTCCCCTCGGGCGCCGGGGGCGGGGCCGGGCGCCGCCTCCGCCAATGGGAGCGCTCCTCCGCCACCCGCCCCATCCCCGCCCGCCCTTTTCCGCCAATCGCGAGGGGCGCGCGCCGCTCCCGCCCTTTCCAGCCAATCGCAGCGCGGCGCTCGCGCGGCGGCCACCTGCTCCGGCCGCTCCGGCTGCCCGGCGCCCGGCGCGCGCCGCTCCCGCCCTTTTCAGCCAATCAGCGGGGGCGGGCACCGCCCCCTCCCCTCCCGCCCCTCCCCGCGGGGCGTGGCCAGCCGCGGTGACGTCTCCTCCCGGTGCGGCCCCGCCCCGCCGTCCTTTGAGCGCGCTGACGGCAGCGCGAGCCCCGCCCCCTTTTCCCCCTCCCGGCGCGCTGATTGGCCGCCGCTTCCCCCCCGTTGTGCTTCCTCTTCTGATTGGCCCCTCGGCGCCGCGGCGCCGCCCTCCCGCTCCCGCCCGGCGGGGGCCCGCCCTCCCCGGGTGACGTGCGGCGCGGCGGAGGCCGCGATTGGAGGCCGCGCGTCCCCGTGACGCGCCTCTCCTGATTGGCCGCGGGCGCCCGCGGGAACGGCGGCCGGGGCGGGGCTTGCGTGACGTCTCCTCCCGCCAATGGCTGCGCGGCGTGCCGCCCGGGGAAGGGAGGGGGGGGGGAAGGGCGCGTCCCATTGGCTGCGGGCGGGAGGGGGGGCGGGGCCCGGCGCGCGGCTTCGCACCCCGCGGGGAGGGAGGGGGCGGCGCCGCGGGGGGCGATGGGGCGGTGGAGGACCCCCGTGGGGGGGTGTCACCCCCAGAGGCTGACGGGGCGGTGGAGGACCCCCCGGGGGAGCTGTGCCCCCCCCCCCCCCCCCCCCCCGGCGCAGGAGAGGCCGTCGGGCGGTGGCGGGAGGCGTTTATTGGGGGAGGGGCGCTATGCGGGGGCGACGGAGGAGCTGGAGACGGAGGAGACCTCCGTGCGGGAGGTGGAGACCTCAGAGCCGTCGTCCACCTTCTTCCCGAAGAGCTGCAGGATGCAGTTGCGGAACTGCGGGGGGGGGGGGACACACACGCGTCACCCGCGGCGCCACCGGTGGTGCCATCGACGCCCCCCCCCCCCCCCCGGTGTCCCCGCACCGGTGCCCTGTCCCCTCTGCCGGCCGCTGTCCCGCCCCAGCCCAATGTCCCCCTCCCGTCCTGATGTCCCCGTCCCATCCCGATGTCCCCCATCCCATCATCCCATCCCAACATCCCCATCCCATCCCATCCCCATCATATCCTGGTGTCCCCATCCCATCCCGATGTCCCCATCCCGACATCCCCATCCCATCCCAATGTCCCCCTCCCGTCCCGGCGTCCCCCATCCTGTCCTGATGTCCCTGTCCCATCCCAACATCCCCGTCCCATCCCAACGTCCCCATCCCATCCCAGTGTCCCCCATCCCATCCCAACGTCCCCATCCCATCCTGATGTCCCTGTCCCATCCCAATGTCCCCATCCCAACATCCCCATCCCATCCTGGTGTCCCCATCCCATCCCAACATCCCCATCCCATCCTGATGTCCCTGTCCCATCCTGATGTCCCCATCCCATCCCAACGTCCCCATCCCATCCCGATGTCCCCATCCCAACGTCCCCATCCCATCCTGATGTCCCCATCCCATCCCAATGTCCCCATCCCATCCCGATGTCCCCATCCCATCCTGATGTCCCCATCCCATCCCGATGTCCCCATCCCAACGTCCCCATCCCAACGTCCCCATCCCATCCCAATGTCCCCATCCCATCCTGATGTCCCTGTCCCATCCTGGTGTCACCCATCCCATCCCCATCCTATCCTGGTGTCCCCATCCCATCCCGACGTCCCCATCCCATCCCGATGTCCCCATCCCATCCCAATGTCCCCATCCCGACGTCCCCATCCCATCCCAACGTCCCCGTCCCATCCCATCCCCGTCCCATCCCATCCCCATCCCATCCCGACGTCCCCATCCCATCCCCATCCCATCCCGATGTTCCCATCCTGATGTCCCCATCCCACCCCGCCGTCCCCACCCCGCCGTCCCCACCCCGGCCTGCCGGCGGCAGCGCGCTGTGCCCGCGGGGGCTCACCTGGCGGTTCATGAAGACGTAGATGATGGGGTTGTAGATGGTGGCGCTCTTGGCGAAGTAGGCGGGCAGGGCGGCCGCCAGCGGGTGGAAGGCGTAGCCGGGGTTGGCGGCGGCGAAGCAGGCGAAGATGGTGTAGGGCCCCCAGCAGAAGCAGTACGCCACGATCATCACCACCACCATGCGCGACACCTCCTTCTCCGCCTTCTGCGTCGACTCCGACTCCTTCTGCTGGGCGGCCACCTGCGGGGAGGGGGCTCAGCGCGGGGGGACGGGGGGAGAGCTGCCCCGCGGGGGGGCTCGGGGGGAGATGGGCTCCTGGAGGGGGTCTATGGGGCAGTTGTGGAGGTCATTGGGCCCCGGGGGGGGCTGTGGGGGGAGATGGGCTCCTGGGGGGCTCCTGGGTGGCTTATGGGGGGGGAGATGGGCTCAATGGGGGGAGATGGGCTCTCGGGGGGATCTGTGGGGGGAGATGGGCTCCTGGAGGGGGTCTATGGGGCAGTTGCGGAGGTCATTGGGCCCCGGGGGGGGGGCTGTGGGGGGAGATGGGCTCCTGGGGGGGGCTCCTGGGTGGCTTATGGGGGAGCAGACGAGCTCTATGGGGGGGAAATGGGCTCTTGGGGGGGTCTGTGGGGGGAGGTGGGCTCCTGGGGGGCTCCTGGGGGGGCCAATGGGGGGGAGATGTGCTCTATGGGGGGGGCTCTGGGGGGAGATGGGCTCCTGGAGGGGGTCTATGGGGCAGTTGTGGAGGTCATTGGGCGCCGGGGGGGGGCTGTGGGGGGAGGTGGGCTCCTGGGGGGGCTCCTGGGTGGCTTATGGGGGGGAGATGGGCTCTATGGGGGGAGATGTGCTCTATGGGGGGGGCTGTGGGGGGAGGTGGGCCACGGGGGGGGCTCCTGGGGGGGCCGATGGGGGGGAGATGGGCTCTATGGGGGGAGATGGGCTCTCGGGGGGATCTGTGGGGGGAGATGGGCTCCTGGAGGGGGTCTATGGGGCAGTTGCGGAGGTCATTGGGCCCCGGGGGGGGGCTGTGGGGGGAGGTGGGCTCCTGGGGGGGCTCCTGGGTGGCTTATGGGGGGGAGATGGGCTCTATGGGGGGGTCTGTGGGGGGAGATGGGCTCCTGGGGGGCTCCTGGGTGGCTTATGGGGGAGCAGACGAGCTCTATGGGGGGGAAATGGGCTCTTTGGGGGGTCTGTGGGGGGAGATGGGCTCCTGGGGGGGCCAATAGGGGGGAGATGTGCTCTATGGGGGGGGCTCTGGGGGGAGGTGGGCTCCTGGGGGGCTCCTGGGTGGCTTATGGGGGGGAGATGGGCTCTATGGGGGGAGATGTGCTCTCGGGGGGGTCTGTGGGGGGAGATGTGCTCCTGGGGGGTGTCTGTGGGGGGAGATGGACCCCGGGGGGGGCTGTGGGGTCAGACAGCCCCCGGGGGGGCTCTCTGGGGGGCTGCGGGGGGGTTAGGAGGGGCAGGTCCCCCGCCGGGGCCCCCGGGGGGACGTGGGGAGCCGTGTGGGGCGGAGGACCCCCGCTCACCGCCCGGATGGCCAGCCAGACTTGGAGGTAGCAGAGGATGATGATGGCGAGGGGGAAGAAGCAGCAGGTGACCATGAGCACCACCATGTAGGACTGCACCCCCGGGTCGGAGCTGCCGCTGAAGACGTCGGGGCCGCAGGAGGTCTTCAGCCCGTGGGGCCAGTACCTGCGGGGGGGCGCCGGCGGCGACAACGGGGCCGTGTGGGGCGGCGAGAGGCCGCCGTGGGGCCCGTCCCACCCCCCGCGCCGCCCCCGCCGCCCCACCTGCTCCAGCCGAAGATGGGGGGCGCGGTCCAGGCGCAGGACCAGACCCAGGAGAAGATGATGCCGGCCACCGCCAGCTTCCCGTCGAACTTGATGTTGCCGAAGGGTTTGCAGACCACGAACCAGCGCTCCCAGGAGATGATGGCCAGCGACCACAGCGCCGTGATGCCTGGGGGCACGCGGCGGGGCTCAGGGGCTGCCCCACGGCTCTGCCCCACGGCTCTGCCCCGCGGCTCTGCGCTGCCGCTCACCCCCCGGCTCTCAGCCCTGCCCCACGGCTCCCGGCATCTTCCAGCCCTGCCCCACGGCTCCCAGCACCCCCACGGCTCTGCCCCAGGGCTCCCTGCAGCCTCTGGCCCTGCCCCACGGCCCTGCCCCATGGATCCCAGCCCCACACATCCCTGCCCCACGGCTCCCGGCATCTTCCAGCCCTGCCCCACAGCTCCCAGCACCCCCACGGCTCTGCCCCACGGCTCCCAGCACCCCTGTTCCTGCCCCACAGCCCTGCCCCACATCTTTCAATACCCCCACAGTCCTGCCCCACGGCTCCCAGCACCCACAGCCCTGCCCCACGGCCCTGCCCCATGGATCCCAGCCCCCCACATCCCTGCCCCACGGCTCCCAGCATCTTCCAGCCCTGCCCCACAGCTCCCAATATCTTCCAGCTCTGCCCCACAGCTCCCAGCGCCCCCCACATCCCTGCCCCACAGCTCCCAGTTTCTTCCAGCTCTGCCCCACAGCTCCCAGTACCCTCCCACCCTGCCCCACAGCTCCCAGCGCCCCCCGGCCCTGCCCCACAGCTCCCAATATCTTCCAGCTCTGCCCCACAGCTCCCAGTACCCTCCCACCCTGCCCCATGGATCCCAGCCCCCCGGCCTTGCCCCACAGCTCCCAGTACCTTCCAGCTCTGCCCCCCGGCTCCCAGCCCCCCACATCCCTGCCCCACAGCTCCCAGTATCTTCCAGCCCTGCCCCCCGGCTCCCAGCCCCCCGCCCTGCCCCGCGGCCGGGCTCTCACCGCAGGCGGAGACGGTGTAGCCCTCGATGACGCAGAGCGGGTGGCCCAGGATGAAGTAGCCGGAGATCTGGTTGATGACGCTGATGGTGCTGGCGATGACGGTCTCGCCCAGGTCGGCCACCGCCAGGTTCACCAGGATCCAGTTGAGGGGGTGGCGCAGCTTCTTGAACTTCCAGGTGGCCACGAGCACCAGCCCGTTGGTGAAGATGGAGGCCACCACCACGAAGATCATCCACAGCGAGGTCAGGTTGTACACCCACCGCGGGGCGATGTGGTAGTTGGGACCCTCGAAGGGACCTGCAGGGGGACGGACGGACGGACGGATGGATGGACGGATGGACGGGCGGGCGGTCAGCGCCAGCGCCCCCCACGTCCCCCCCCACCGCCGCCGCCGCCGCCGCCGCTCACCGCGGGTGTTGTTGCTGTTGGTGTAGGTGAAGACGCTGTCCCGCGTGGTGTCCTCGTCCTCGTGCCGCCGCCGCGCCGCCAGCACCGCCGTCTCCCAACCGGCCGCCATGCCGCCTGCCACGGGGAGGAGAGGGGGCGCCCAGGCGGGGGGTTCCGGGGCTCTGCCGCCCGCCCGCCCGCTCCCCGCGTCTTATACCGCCCCCCGGGATTAGCCCCCCGGCGCCCCCCGGCCCTGATCCCTTAATTGGGCCGTGGGGATCCGGGGCCCCCCCGGGCTCACCCCAGCGCCGGGGTGAGCGCTGATTGGGATTGACGCCGGCGGATAATCCCCTCACCCGCAATTTCCTGACGGCCCCGACGGCAAACGAGGGCACCCGCCGCGCCCCACGGGCCCCCCCGGACACACCGACCCACGCACCCGCGGGGGCAGCGGGACACGGGGGGGGACGGGGACGGCGGCCCTCGGGGATGGGACGGCTCCCGCGCCCTCGCACCGCGCTCCCCTGCCCCATAGCGCCGGGGTGGGAGCCCTCCTGCCCCATAGCAGGGTGCTGGGAGCCCTCCTGCCCCATAGCGTCGGGTGTGGGAGCCCTCCTGCCCCATAGCGGGGCACGGGGAGCCCTCCTGCCCCATAGCGCCAGGGTTGGGAGCCCTCCTGCCCCATAGCAGGGCACTGGGAGCCCTCCTGCCCCATAGCGCCGGGGGTGGGAGCCCTCCTGCCCCATAGCGGGGCGCTGGGACCCCTCCTGCCCCATAGCGCCGGGGTGGGAGCCCTCCTGCCCCATAGCAGGGCGCTGGGACCCCTCCTGCCCCATAGCGCCGGGGTGGGAGCCCTCCTGCCCCATAGCAGGGCGCTGGGAGCCCTCCTGCCCCATAGCGCCGGGGGTGGGAGCCCTCCTGACCCATAGCGCCAGGGGTGGGAGCCCTCCTGCCCCATAGCAGGGCACTGGGAGCCCTCCTGACCCATAGCGCCAGGGGTGGGAGCCCTCCTGCCCCATAGCGGGGCGCTGGGAGCCCTCCTGCCCCACATAGTGGGGTGCTAGGTCTCCTCCCGCCCCATAGCAGGGTGCTGGGCCTCCTCCTGCCCCACATAGGGGGATGTTGAACCCCCTCCTGCCCCATAGCGGGGCGCCAGGCCCCTTCCCACCCCATAGCGGGGTGCTGAGACCCCTCCTGCCCCATAGCGGGGCACTGACCCCCGTTCCCACCCCATGGTGGGGCTCTGAGACCCCTCCTGCCCCACAGAGCGGGGTGCCGACCCCCCTTCCTGCCCCACGGCGCGGCGCCGGACCCCCTTCCGCCCCATAGAAGAGCACTGGGCCCCTTCCCACCCCACAGCGGAGAACTGGACCCCCTCCTCCTGCCCCACGGCAGGCTGCTGGGACCCTTCCCGCCCCATAGCGGGGTGTTGAACTCCCTCCTGCCCCATAGCAAGACACTGAACCCCCTCCCACCCCATAGCGGAGCAGTAGGCCCCTTTGTGCCCCACAGCGGGGAGGAGCAGACCCCCTCCCGCCCCACAGCGGGGTACCAGACCCCCTCCCGCCCCACGGCGTCGTGGCGTTGACGCTCACGGGTCCCGACAGATCGCGGTCACGGGGCCGCGGCGGTTACATCACCGGGGGGGGCTGCGGCGTGGGGCCAAGTAGGGCACGGGGGGAGCAGCCCCCCCCCCCCCCTTCGCCCCACAGCGCCCTTAAAAATAGCCACAGCCTTAATTAGCAATTAGGTCCCGGCCGGGATTAAGCAGGGGGGCCCGTGGCCGGGGGGTCCCCGGGGGGGTGTGGGGTTTGGGGGGGGTCCCGGGGGCCGTCGCCCCGAAGGTGCCCCCCAGCCCCGTCCCTAATCCCCCCTCCCCCCCCCCGGGAGCTGCCCCCCCCCCTAATCCGGGGATTTTCGGGTCGCCCCGGGGGAGCGCGATTAGGGGGGACGCTGGAAACTTTAATCCCCCGGGAGGGAAAAAGGGGGCGCAGCGGCGGTGGGGAGAGTGGGGCGCCGCGCGTGGGGCGCGACGGTGGGGCGGACGGACCCACTTGTGGGGTGGGGAGGGGGGCAGCCGGGCGGGGGGGGACGGCTGCCCCACGGCGGGGCGGTGGGGTGGGGGGGGAAGGGGGGGTGTCGGTGCCCCCCCCCCACTCCCCATCTCTCTCCCCACGGCGGCCGTGGGGCAGACGGAGCCCGTGGAGCCGTGGGGGTGAGTGCTGTGGGGCACGGGGGGTGGCGTGGGGCTGGGGGATATGGGGGGCTGAGGGGCGCCGTGGGGAGCGTGGGGTGATTTAGGGGAGCTGTGGGGCGCTGTGGGGCGTCAGGGGCTGCCGCCGGGCACCACACGCTGCGCCGGGGCGCCGTGGGGCCGCCGTGGGTCGCCCCGTGGGTCGCCCCGTGGGTCGCCCCGTGGGTCGCCGTGGGGCCGTGCCCGCCCCGGGCCGTGCGACAGGAATTCCGCTAGTTCTGAACTATTTACGCTGGGAAAAAGCTCACTACTAGCAGAACTCGGCCGCGCGGCCCCACAGCGGGGGGCGGCCCCGGGGGGCTCTGTGTGGGTCTGGGGGGTGTCCCGTGGGGCTCTGGGGGGGGTCTCCAGGGGGACTCTGTGGGATCTGTGAGGCTCTGGGGGGCTCCACAGGGCTCCGTGTGGGTCTGGGGGGCTCCATGGGGTGTCCCGTGGGGCTCTGTGGGGTGTTCCATGGGGTCTGGGGGGCTCCGTGTGGGTCTGGGGGGCTCCATGGGGTGTCCTGTGGGGCTCTGTGGGGTGTTCTGTGGGGTCTGGGGGGCTCCATGGGGTGTCCCGTGGGGCTCTGTGGGGTGTTCCGTGGGGTCTGGGGGGCTCCCTGTGGGTCTGGGGGGCTCTGTGTGGGTCTGGGATGGCTCCATGGTGTGTTCTGGGGGGTTCCGTGGGGCTCTGGGGGTGTCCGTGGGGCTCTGGGGGGCTCCATGGGGCTCCGTGGGGCTCTGGGGGTGTCCGTGGGGCACCGCGTGGGGCAGAGGCAGAGGCCGCGTCTCCAGTGTTTAATGCCGTGGGGTACAGCGGGGGGGGGGAGTGGGGGGTGTATGTACAAGCGAGCAGTGGGGCTGCCCCACGGCGGGCGGGCGGGCGGCCGTGTCCGTCCGTCCGTCTGTGTGTGTGTGTGTGTGTGTCCATCCCTGCCGCCCCGCACCGCCCGGGGGAGGGGGGGGGGGGACGGGGGTGGGCGCCGTGGGGCGGCCGTGGGGCAGCCGTGGGGCAGCCGTGGGGCAGCCGTGGGGCGGCCTAGGCGGGCGAGACCTGGCTGGAGGAGACGGAGGAGACCTGCGTGGCCTGAGAGGAGCCCGAGACGTCGTCCTCGTCGCCGAAGGGGCTGCGCCCGCAGAACACCAACTTCAGCATGCAGGACCGGAACTGGGGGGAGGGGCGGCGTCACCCCGCGGCCTCACACCCGCCCCGTGACGTCACGCCCCGCCCCGTGACGTCACACCCCCCCGTGACGTCACACCACACCCCCCCCGGCATCACACACACACACACAGAGTGCGCTATGGGGCGGCCGGGCCAGACTGGGGAGGCACTGGGGCCTTGCTGGGGTCTTACTGGGGGGTACTGGGAGCTACTGGGGTCTCACTGGGGGTTACTGGGGTGTCACTGGGCTCTTACTGGGGGTTACTGGGCTCTCACTGGGGGTCACTGGGGTCTCACTGGGCTCTTACTGGGGGTTACTGGGCTCTCACTGGGGGTTACTGGGCTCTTACTGGGGGTTACTGGGCGTTACTGGGCTCTTACTGGGGGTTACTGGGCATTACTGGGCTCTTACGGGGGGTTACTGGGGTCTTACTGGGGGTTACTGGGTGTTACTGGGCTCTTACTGGGGGTTACTGGGCTCTTACAGGGGGTTACTGGGGTCTTACTGGAGGTTACTGGGGTGTCATTGGGCTCTTACTGGGGGTTACTGGGGTCTTACTGGGGGTTACTGGGGTGTCATTGCGCTCTTACTGGGGGTTACTGGGCATTACTGGGGTCTTACTGGGGTGTCACTGGGGCACATTACTGGGGGTTACGGGGGCTTGTTACTGGGGTGTCACTGGGGGTTACTGGGGCACAGTACTGGGGGTTACTGGGGTGTCACTGGGGGGTACTGGGCTGTTACTGGGGTTTACTGGGGCATCACCAGTGGTTACTGGGTTCTTACTGGGGTGTCACTGGGGCACGGTACTGGGGGTTACTGGGGCCCCGCTGGGGTGTCACTGGGGTGTCCCCAGGGGTTACTGGGGTGTCACTGGAGCATGTTACTGGGGGTTACTGGGCTGTTACTGGGGCGTCACCGGGTTCTTACTGGGGTGTCACTGGGGCACGTCCCCAGGGGGTTACTGGGGGTCACTGGGCTCTTACTGGGGTCACTGGGCCGCGCCAGCACCCCCCGTGACGGGCTGGGGGCGCCCCTCCCACCTCTGCCCCACGGCGCCCCATAGCCCCCATCACCCCATAGCACCCCATGGTGGCCCCCCATCGCCCCACGGTTGCCCCCATTGCCCCATGGTTGCCCCCCATTGCCCCACAGCCACCCTGTCGCCCCATGGTGGCCCCCCATCACCCCATGGTTGCCCCCCATTGCCCCATGGCCACCCCAGTGCCCTCCAGCCACCCCATCGCCCCACGGCCACCCCATCGCCCCATGGTGGCCCCCCATCGCCCCCCAGCCACCCCATTGCCCCATGGCCCCCCATTGCCCCACGGTGGCCCCCATCGCCCCACGGCCACCCCATTGCCCCATGGTGGCCCCCATTGCCCCACGGCCACCCCATTGCCCCACGGTTGCCCCCCATCGCCCCATGGCCACCCCATTGCCCCATGGTTGCCCCCCATTGCCCCACGGTGGCCCCCATTGCCCCATGGCCACCCCAGTGCCCTCCAGCCACCCCATTGCCCCACAGTGCCCCCCCATTGCCCCACGGCCACCCCATCGCCCCACGGTTGCCCCCCATTGCCCCCCAGCCACCCCATCGCCCCATGGTGCCCCCCATCGCCCCATGGGTGCCCCCCATCGCCCCACGGTGGCCCCCATTGCCCCATGGCCACCCCATCACCCCATGGTTGCCCCCATTGCCCCATGGTTGCCCTCCATTGCCCCACAGCCACCCCATCGCCCCATGGTGGCCCCCATTGCCCCATGGCCACCCCATTGCCCCATGGTTGCTCCCCATTGCCCCACAGTGCCCCCCCATCGCCCCCCAGCCACCCCATCACCCCATGGTGGCCCCCCATCGCCCCCCAGCCACCCCATTGCCCCACGGCCACCCCATCACCCCATGGTTGCCCCCCATCGCCCCATGGTTGCCCCCCATCGCCCCACGGCCACCCCATCGCCCCATGGTGGCCCCCATCGCCCCATGGTGGCCCCCATCACCCCATGGTTGCCCCCCATCGCCCCACAGCCCCCCCATCGCCCCACGGTTGCCCCCCATCACCCCACGGCCCCCCCATGGCCCCACGGTGCCCCCCATGGCCCCCCATGGCCCCCGGCCCACCTGCTTGTTCATGAAGACGTAGATGACGGGGTTGTAGACGGTGGAGGCCTTGGAGAAGACGGAGGGGACGGAGGCCAGCCCCACGTCGAAGGGCTGTCCCCGGTGCGTCACCACCCAGAGGGCGAAGGCGGAGTAGGGCGCCCAGCACACCAGGAACCCCACCACCATCACCACCACCATCTTCGTCACCTCCCGCTCCGCCTTCTGCGTGCTGGCCGACTGCTCCTGCTGCTTGGCCACCTGCGGGACACCGGCCCACGGCCCCAGGGGGTCACCCCGGGGACGGCCAGCCCCATAGGGCCCCCCAAGGGTGGCCACCTCCGTAGGGTTCCTCCAAGGAACGACCATCTCCGGAGGGTCCCCCCGGGGTCGGCCACCTCCGTAGGGTTCCTCCAAGGAAGGGACATCTCCGTGGGGTTTCTCTGACCCACAGGGAACCACCCACTCACTATGGGGCCTCCCGGGGGACAGACAGCCCCATAGGGTCTCCCAGGGAATGACCATCTCCGTAGGGTCCCCCCAAGGAACAGCCACCTCCGTAGGGTTCCTCCAAGGAACGACCATCCCCACAGGGTCCCCCCAAGGATGGACCACCCCTACGGGGTCCCATGGCCCCCCCAGACCGCGTCGCCCCACACGTGGGTGCTCCCCCCGCCCCGTGTCCCCCAATAAAGGCTGTGCCGGTGCCCCGTCTCCTCCTTGGGGGGGTCCCAGAGGGGTCCTGGGGGGCCTCAGGGGGGCCTGGGTGGGTCTTGGGGGGTCCTGGGAGGTCCAAGGGGGGGTTGGGGGGTCCTGGGAGGTCCTGGGGGTCCCGGGGGGTCCAAGGGAGGGTCTTGGGGGGTCCTGGGAGGTCCTGGGGGTCCCGGGGGGTTCAAGGGGTCCTGGGGAGGGTCTTGGGGGGGCCTGGGAGGTCCTGGGGGTCCCAGGGGGTCCTGGGGAGGGTTTTGGGGGGTCCTGGGGAGGGTCTTGGGGGTTCCAAGGGGGGTTCGGGGGGTCCTGGGGAGGGTCTTGGGGGGTCCCGGGAGGTCCTGGAGGGTCCAAGGGGGTCCAAGGGGGGGTTGGGGGTTCCTGGGAGGTCCTGGGGGGTCCTGGGGGGTCCAAGGGGGGTTCGGGGGGTCCTGGGGAGGGTCTTGGGGGGTCCTGGGGGGTCCTGGGGGTCCCGGGGGGTCCAAGGGGGGTTTGGGGGGTCCCGGGAGGTCCCAGAGGGGTCCCGGGAGGTCTGGGGGATTGTGGGAGGTCTCCAGGGGGCTCTGGAGGGTGTGGGCGGGGCGGGGCGGGGCCTTACCGCCCGCAGGGTGAGGAGCAGGCGCCCGTAGGAGAAGACGATGATGGCGAGGGGGACGCCGAAGCAGAAGCAGAAGAGGAAGACGACGTAGGACTCGTTGTTCCACTTGTTGTCGGAGGTGTACCAGTCCGGGCCGCAGGAGCACTGCAGCCCCTCGGGGATGTACCTGGGGGGCACGGCCACGCCTCGCACCGGCTGCCGCCCCCCCGGCCCCGCCCCCCCGGGCCCCCCAGACCTGCTCCAGCCGAAGAGGGGGGGCACGGAGGCCACCAGGCCGAAGATCCAGGTGGCCGCGCAGCCCAGCACGGCGTGGCCGCCCCGGAAGGTGAAGTTGCCCAGCGGCTTGCAGATGACCAGGAACCGCTCGAAGGCCACCACCGCCAGCGACCACAGGCTCACCATGCCTGGGGGGACACCGAGGGGACGCCGAGGGGACGCCCTCGCGTCCTCCTGCCCCCAGGGCCCCGCGCCCACCCCCCCACCGCTACGCCCCCGGGCCGCCGTGCCCCCGTACCGCACGTCCCACACGCCTGACGTCCCCCTCTCCAGCACCCCCTGCCCCCACGACCCGGCGTCCCCTCTGCCCCACGTCCCCGTGTCCGCTGCCCTTCTGCCCCACGTCCTCCACACCCAACGTCCCCATGGCCAACGTCCCCATGCCCCTGTGTCCTCCAGCCCCATGTCCTCCCCACCCAACGTCTCCCCACCCAACGTCCCCAGATCCAATGTCCCCGTGCTCCCGTGTCCTTCAGCCCCACATTCTCCACACCCAACATCCCCAGATCCAACATCCCCATGCCCCTGTGTCCTCCAGCCCCACGTCCTCCCCACCCAACGTCTCCCCACCCAACGTCCCCGTGCCCCCGTGTCCTCCAGCCCCACGTCCTCCCCACCCAACATCTCCCCACCCAACGTCCCCAGATCCAATGTCCCCGTGCCCCCGTGTCCTTCAGCCCCACATTCTCCACACCCAACATCTCCACACCCAACATCCCCAGATCCAACGTCCCCATTCCCCTGTGTCCTTCAGCCCCATGTTCTCCACACCCAACGTCTCCACACCCAACGTCCCCATGCCCCCGTGTCCTTCAGCCCCACATCCTCCCCACCCAACGTCCCCACACCCAACGTCCCCATGCCCCCGTGTCCTCCAGCCCCATGTCCTCTACACCCAACATCCCCGTGCCCCCGTGTCCTCCAGCCCCACGTCCTCCCCACCCGATGTCTCCCCACCCAACGTCTCCATGCCCCCGTGTCCTCCAGCCCCACGTCCTCCCCACCCGATGTCTCCACACCCAACATCTCCATGCCCCTGTGTCCTCCAGCCCCACATCCTCCCCACCCAACGTCTCCCCACCCAACGTCTCCATGCCCCCGTGTCCTCCAGCCCCATGTCCTCTACACCCAACGTCCCCATGGCCAATGTCCCTGTGCCCCTGTGTCCTTCAGCCCCATGTTCTCCACACCCAACATCCCCACACCCAACGTCCCCATGCCCCCGTGTCCTCCAGCCCCACGTCCTCCCCACCCGGCGTCCCCGCGTCCCCCGGCTACCTCCCAGGGTGGCGGCGAAGCCCTCGATCTTGCAGGCGGTGGGCCCCAGGGCGAAGTACATCTGGGAGAAGCTGTAGAAGGCGGTGGTGGAGCCCACGCAGATGACCAGCAGGTTGGAGACGGCCAGGTTCACCAGGATGTAGTTGAGGTGGGAGCGCAGCTTCTTGTACTTGGCGGTGCAGAAGATGGTGAGGGCGTTGATGGGCACCCCCAGGGCGATGAGCGCGAACATGAAGGCCGACATGCCGGCGAAGACGCCGGGGCTGCCCAGGTGGGTCTGCGGCACCAGGAAGGGGCTCAGCGCCGTCAGGTTGGGGGTCTCCAGCGCCATGGGGATGTAGAAGTCCTCCGGGAGCTCCTCCCGCACCTCCCGCGGCTTCTGCATGGCGGCGGGGGGACGGAGGCGGAGGGGCGCGGGGCAGGGGGGCGGCCGGCGGGACCCTTTATAGGGGCGGGGGGCGGATGGGGGCGGATGGGGGCGGGGGGCCCCCCCTGCGCCCCCCGTAATCGGGGCTAACGCGGCAAAGCGCGGCTGAGCCCGGCTTATCCGGCGGGCGGGCGCTGGCCAAGCCGGGCTTACCCACCCCGCAAGCCGCTTTCGGGGGGACTAATCGCCCCCGAGCCCTGATTAGCGGGTTGGGGGGATCAGGGGGTATCAGACCCCCCCCAAAAGGCTTAACGAGCTCCTGCCACGCGGGGAGGGGCCCCCCGGGCCCTCGGCGCCCCCAAACCCCCCCCGGGCCTCCCCAAACCCTCCTGAGACCCCCCAGCACCCCAACCCCCCCCGAGCCCCCCCGCACCCCCAAATTCCTACTGAGCCCCCCAAAACCCCTCTGAGCCCCCCCAAACCCACCTGATCCCCCCCGGGACCCCTAAAAGACCCCTGAACCCCCCCAGCCCCCCCAAAACCCCTCAGCCTCCCCCAGCCCCCCCAAACCCCTCCTGACCCCCCCAAACCCCCTCTGGAGCCCCCCCAACCCCCCTCCGCACCCCCAATCCCCCTCCTGACCCCTCAATCCCCCCCCGGTGGGTGTTGGGGTCCCCGTTGTCCCCCCCGGGGCCGTCCCAGGTGGGCCCCCGGGGGCAGAGTGGGGGTCCCGTGTGCCCCCCCCGGGGGGACTACATGTCCCAGCATGCCTGGGGGGGGGGGGGCGGGGGGGCGCCCCACGGGGGTCGGGGGTGAGCGTCCCGGTAATCCCGGCGGGTGTTAACGAGGGCGATCGCCGCGGCCGCGGATTAGGGCTAAATCGGGACCGGAGCTGACACGATTATTGCGATTAGGGGAGCCCCCGCCCCGGGGGGGGGCACGGACACACGCGGGGGCACCGCGGGCAGGGCACCCGCACGGGCACGGCCGTGGCCACCAAACGAGGCGGCCACGGTGGCCCTGCATGGTGGCCACGGTAGCCCTGCAGCAGTGAACGTGGTGGCCCTGCACAGTGCCCAAACTGGGGTGGGCAGTGGCACGAGGTGGCCACGGTAGCCCTGTACAGTGCCCATACCGGTGGCCATGGCACGAGGTGGCCACGGTAGCCCTGTACAGTGCCCATACCGGTGGCCATGGCACGAGGTGGCCACGGTAGCCCTGTACAGTGCCCATACCGGTGGCCATGGCACGAGGGGGCCACGGTAGCCCTGTACGGTGCCCATACCGGTGGCCATGGCACGAGGGGGCCACGGTAGCCCTGTACAGTGCCCATACCGGTGGCCATGGCACGAGGGGGCCACGGTAGCCCTGTACGGTGCCCATACCGGTGGCCATGGCACGAGGGGGCCACGGTAGCCCTGTACAGTGCCCATACCGGTGGCCATGGCACGAGGTGGCCACGGTAGCCCTGTACAGTGCCCATACCGGTGGCCATGGCACGAGGTGGCCACGGTAGCCCTGTACAGTGCCCATACCGGTGGCCATGGCACGAGGGGGCCACGGTAGCCCTGTACGGTGCCCATACCGGTGGCCATGGCACGAGGGGGCCACGGTAGCCCTGTACAGTGCCCATACCGGTGGCCATGGCACGAGGGGGCCACGGTAGCCCTGTACGGTGCCCATACCGGTGGCCATGGCACGAGGGGGCCACGGTAGCCCTGTACAGTGCCCATACCGGTGGCCATGGCACGAGGTGGCCACGGTAGCCCTGTACAGTGCCCATACCGGTGGCCATGGCACGAGGGGGCCACGGTAGCCCTGTACAGCGCCCATACCGGTGGCCATGGCACGAGGTGGCCACGGTAGCCCTGTACAGCGCCCATACCGGTGGCCATGGCACGAGGGGGCCACGGTAGCCCTGTACAGCGCCCATACCGGTGGCCATGGCACGAGGTGGCCACGGTAGCCCTGTACAGCGCCCATACCGGTGGCCATGGCACGAGGTGGCCACGGTAGCCCTGTACGGCGCCCATACCGGTGGCCATGGCACGAGGGGGCCACGGTAGCCCTGTACAGTGCCCATACCGGTGGCCATGGCACGAGGGGGCCACGGTAGCCCTGTACGGTGCCCATACCGGTGGCCATGGCACGAGGGGGCCACGGTAGCCCTGTACAGTGCCCATACCGGTGGCCATGGCACGAGGTGGCCACGGTAGCCCTGTACAGTGCCCATACCGGTGGCCATGGCACGAGGGGGCCACGGTAGCCCTGTACAGCGCCCATACCGGTGGCCATGGCACGAGGTGGCCACGGTAGCCCTGTACAGCGCCCATACCGGTGGCCATGGCACGAGGGGGCCACGGTAGCCCTGTACAGTGCCCATACCGGTGGCCATGGCACGAGGGGGCCACGGTAGCCCTGTACAGTGCCCATACCGGTGGCCATGGCACGAGGTGGCTACGGTAGCCCTGTACAGTGCCCATACCGGTGGCCATGGCACGAGGTGGCCACGGTAGCCCTGTACAGCGCCCATACCGGTGGCCATGGCACGAGGTGGCCACGGTAGCCCTGTACAGCGCCCATACCGGTGGCCATGGCACGAGGTGGCCACGGTAGCCCTGTACAGCGCCCATACCGGTGGCCATGGCACGAGGTGGCCACGGTAGCCCTGTACAGCGCCCATACCGGTGGCCATGGCACGAGGGGGCCACGGTAGCCCTGTACAGCGCCCATACCGGTGGCCATGGCACGAGGGGGCCACGGTAGCCCTGCACGGTGGCCGTAGTGGGGGCTGCAGTACCTGGTGGCCACGGTAGCCCTGAGTATTGGCTGTGGTACGAAGTAGCCGTGGTAGCCCTGCACGGTGGCCGTACCGGTGGCCGTGGCACGAGGTGGCCACGGTAGCCCTGCACGGTGGCCGTGGGACCCCCCGGTGTCAGGCAGGGACTGAGGGGAGACTTACCCCGAGCCGTGGGTCAGGCTGGGCGGCCGCCGGAGGACGTGGGGCAGAGGGGTGGCCGCCGTGGGGCTGGGGGGGGGGGGGGTCGCTGAGGGGAGGGAGACCCGCCGGAGGGGGTCTGGGGGAGCCGGGGGGGGGTTGGGGTCCCCTGAGGCACTCATGGTGTGGCTGTGGGACCCCCGAAGCCCCTGAGGGTCCCTGTGAGGTACCTGAGGGACCCGGGGGGGGGTTGGGGCCCCCTGAGGGACCCGGGGGGGGGGGGGTTGGGGTCCCCAGGGGTACCCTGAGGTACCGGGGGGGGCTGAGGGACCTGAGGGGCCGTTGGGGTCCCTGTGGAGGTCCCTGAGGGTCCCGAGAGGCACCTGAGGGTGCCACGGGGTAATTGAGGGACTCGGGGGGGACCTCCGGGGCAGCCGAGGGACCCCTGAGGGGACCGGGGGGAGGGCGGACCCCTGAGGGGTCGCGGAGGGACCTGAGGGACCGGGGGGGGGGTGTTGGGGGTCCCTGAGGGGCCCCTGAGGGACCGGGGGGGGGGTGTTGGGGGTCCCTGAGGGGCCCCTGAGGGGACCGGGGGTGAGGGCGGGAAGCGGAGGGGGAACCCCTGAGGGGTCTGTGAGGGCCCGGGGGGGGCTGAGGGCCTCGTGAGGTACCGGGGAGGGTGGGGGGGTCCCCTGAGGGGCCCGGGGGGTGCTGAGGGCCCCCCCGAGGTGCCGGTTCCCCCCCCCGGCGCCGGGCGGGGCGGGGCGGCGGCCGCGGCGGACCGTTACGGCCGTTGGATTTCAAACCCCTTCGCAGCGCGGAGCGGGCGGGGACTGACGGGGCGGTGGGCGGGGAAACTAGCCGTGACGGGCGGCGCCGGCAGCCAATGAGGAGCCGCCGTCCCGGCGCGGGGCCCAACGGGCGGCGGCGCGCGCTCCGCCGGCCCCGCCCACCCCCCACCCACTTCCCTCCCTAGCTCCTCCTCCCCCCTCCCCGCTCCGCCGCGCCGTAACCGACAGCGCCTCCCGCCAATCGCAACGGCCGCCGGGAGCGCGCCGGCCCGCCCCCCCGGGGAGGCGGGGCGGCGGCGGCGCTGAGGAGGGCGGGGAGGGGGGGAGTGGGCGTGTGCAGGGCCGCCGGACCAATCGCCGCCCGCCTCCCGCCGGAGCGGCGGGCGCGCCGCCCAATGGCGCGGCGCGGTGGGCGGGGCGCGGGGGCTCTCCGCGCTTCCTCTCCCGCTCCGTTCGGGGCC